>NW_026250310.1:0-3193 GCF_024244105.1 Nematocida minor | reverse complement strand
TCGTACTCTCTTTTCATCCAGATTCCTGCACAGATTACTCCAAGAATGACTATAATAAAAAATCCTATTCTAAGCTTTCTGTTCTTACGGGGCATGCATTTACTGATCATTCATTGTATTTATAGTTATCAAATTAGATCACAGAGAATGAACCAATAATAAATATCCAATAAAACATCACTAAAAATGAATTTGCTAAACACAAAAAGAAGTAAATTGTTTCTAGCAATTTAATATACAGGTTGTGTAATCATATGATGAAGAGAATAAATTATTTATTTTCTATACATAGTAAATTCATTTTTTCGATAGTAAAAAAATGGCTAAAAATAACACAAACAAGAGAACTAAAAAAGATGATAGTGTTTACATAAACAACGCGTGCAAGACCTGCGGCCAGCAGAAGCCCAGAAGAAAAAAAAGATATCTGCTCTTTGCTCTTCTGACCATTGCAGCAGGATATTTGCTGAAGATGGGGTACGAGAGAACGTTCAAAAAAACCATCATTATGAATCTAATGGAAGACATTCTGAGCTCAAAAACAATCACGTGCATGAACTTGAGCGAAACCACAAAAGCCAAGCTGCTGTATTTTGCAGAAATAGCTGCCTTCAATCCGCACTCTGGGATAGACGAAATGCCTGGGTCAAAAGTTAGCTCGCTGGGACTCCACGGAAAGCACCCCATTACAATCATCCCGGGCATTGCAAACACTTCGCTGGAGCTGTGGAAGACAAAAAAAGAGCACATATCGTTTTTTAGAAAAAGAATCTGGGGGTCGCACTCCACGCTGACTTTTATGCTGCACAACCGCGCAGAGTGGATGGAAAGCATGAAGCTGAACCCCGACACAGGGCTGGATCCTTCGGGGATAAAAGTAAGGGCAAGCTGCGGGCTTGAGTCCTCAGACTTCTCCATTCCCGGGATGTGGTTCTGGTGGAAAATAGTTGAAAACTTGTCGCACATTGGATACGATGCAGCTGACGTGCACTTTGCAGCCTTTGACTGGAGGCTTGGCATTGAAGAGATGGAGATCCGAGACGGATACTTCACAAAGCTGAAAATAGATATAGAGCTGCAGAACTCTCTGAAAAAGGAAAAAACCGTTATTGTAGCGCACAGCTTGGGGTCTCTGATATTCCACTATTTTATGCAGTGGGTGTCAGAAAAAGACAAAGAGTGGGTTGACAAGCACATACACGCAGCCGTGTACATAGGGCCTCCTTTGCTGGGAGCACCAAAGGCCATTGGCTGTCTGATAGCAGGCGAAGTCAAAGACACAGCTGACATGGGAATGATACAGTACACGATAGTGGAGCTGCTCTTTGGAAGAGAACAGAGACACCAGCTGTTCAAAACATGGGGATCTCCGCTGTATCTCCTGCCAAAGGGCGGGGACAGGTTCTGGAGACGCAAAAACATGGAGAATTTAGACCTTGTTGCCGTTGAAAAAGAAAAGATAGCTGCAAAAGGGAAGAAAAAAGTTTGCAAAGCACCGCTCGAGAAGCACAGGTTTATTAAGTACGAAGAAATCATGGAAATGATCAAAGAGATTCTTCCGCCGCACAACAAAACCATACACAAGAAAATAGTGGAGCCAAAAACAGAGCAAGACACATGGTCAAATCCTCTGCTGTCTCCCCTTCCAAATGCTCCAAATCTGACAATATACTCGCTGTACGGAGTGAACAAGCCAACTGAGTGTGGATACTACTTCACAATAGAGAAGGACATATACCACATAGACAAAAACAAAACATCAGACAAAGAAAGTATTTTCAAGGGCATTGTGATAGCAGATGGTGATGGAACAGTGCCCATAATATCGATGGGGTACATGGGAGGACACGGATGGAAAAATAAAGAGCTAAATCCGCATAAGGTAAAAACAGTGATCAGAGAGTACAAACACATGCCGTCAAACTCTCTGCTGGAGCCGCGAGGGGGAGCACACACAGCAGAGCACGTGAACATCCTGGGAAACTACAGTTTGATAACGGACATTCTGAAAATAGCCTCGGGAGAGAGGCTGGATGACGAGATTATATCGAATCTCCCAGAGCTCATCGAAGAAATAGAGAAAAAAGAATAAAGATAGGAATCAGCCTCTAAAAAGTGCAAATACCGCAGAAAAGGATCGCACAAGAGATATATATGATGGATAAGCGAAAAACAGAAGATTTTGCATATAGTGCAGGCAAACAAATAGACAAGTGCGAGAAATAATAACAATAGCAAAGTTGCAAAAATAAAAAATGGAAGAACAACGGGGCGCGAAAAGAGACACAGAAAACGAAATAAGAAATGTGTGGAAGCACAACCTCGAAGAGGAAATAGAGCTCATGGCGCAGAAAATAGAAGAGTATCCGTACATTGCCATGGACACAGAGTTTCCGGGAGTTATAGCGAAGCCTATGGGCACGTTTTCAACGCAGACAATGTACACATACCACCAGCTGAGATGCAACGTAAGCCTGCTAAGTCTGATCCAGCTGGGGATATCTCTGTCAAACGAAAAAGGCGATAAGCCCGTGCCAAGCACATGGCAGTTCAACTTTCATTTTGATAAGAAGGCAAGCATGTCGGCGCAGGAGTCTATGCAGATACTTGAGCACGCAGGCATAGATTTTGACAGGCTTAATAAAGACGGAATAAACATCGATACATTTTCTGAGCTTATCACAATCTCAGGGCTCCTGATGAACAGATCTCTGAAATGGGTGTCTTTCCACTCGTCGTACGACTTTGGATATTTTATTAAAGCCATAACAGGCCAGGATCTTCCCAACACGATCGATGAGTTCTCCTACACGCTCTCAAAAGTTTTTCCGTACTTCTACGACATAAAGTACCTTATAAACCTTCTTGGAAAGAAGGGCGGTCTGCAGGATCTTGCAGACGAGCTGTCGGTTGAAAGAGAGGGGATCCAGCACCAGGCAGGGAGTGATGCTCTTCTTACGCTCAAAGTATTCCACACCCTCAAAACACAAATCATTCCCGATGCCGAGCAGAACGCCAAGTACAAATGTAAATTATTTGGAATTGATGCAGCATAGTCAAATATATATCCATGCAAAGCTAGCAACTTAAATAACAAAATAAACAGAAACTGAATTAAAACTTTTCCAGCACTACTCAAGTATACAGGCATAGAAGATAAAACAAACTCTTATCTTTGAAGTCAACAGTTTTT
>NW_026250339.1:0-8624 GCF_024244105.1 Nematocida minor | reverse complement strand
TTTTTTGATCTGTTTGCCAGTATGAAAATAGTTGAAACAACCCCGTTGATCAAAAAAATAAGTGCTCCAATTATTTCGATGTGGCTGGTAAAATACAGCTGCATGGACTTTCCAATCAGGGCAATGGGAAAAGTCGTTGAGAGAGAGTATGTTATGATGTACCCAGACTCAAGCAGAGTAAAACTAAACAAGCACAGGTATATAATGGTTCCCAGACACATCACAAAAGAGAACAAGGGAATCATGCGCCCTATGCAGATGTATATCACAAACTTATAGACCGGCAGGAGCTTGGGCTGGCTGAAAGAAAAAAGCGTCTTGTAGCAGGAGCTGCTCACCACCATCGATACGAAAAGAGAAAAAATGTTGAAGGCCATTCCTGTGGGGGTGTACCTTTTTTCGCACCCCGGGGTGGTCAAAGGCTGCAGCAAGAGAGCTCTTCTGAAATAGATGGACTCTCTTACGATGTATGAATATGTTTTTTTTAGCTGTGTTGGCTGTTCTGTTTCCTCCATCCTCAAGCAGAATAATATTTTATGCACTTTGCCTAAATAGCATAAAACACTCGCTATCTACAGACTCATATTCTGAGTGGCAGGGTAAATAAACAAAAATAAAAACAGAATGGCATAATGAGCTTTTATTCTCTGTGCAAACATGCAGGCATGAACCGTATCTAAAAAAATTTGTCTGTTCCTGGCTTAAGATAGTTCTCAGTGGATGAAGGCGCTAGCAGCATATAGTAGAACAGCAGGCTGGAAAGAGTCTGTCCCAGTATTATCGTGAACTGCCGAATAAACTCAGATCTTTCGTTTGTAGCAGGCTCTGTGATTGGCTTCAGGTTTATTCTGATAATGTACTGAGAAATCAGTCCTAGCACTATCATAGGTGCAAAGCTGAATATTGTTTTGTGTATCTCCATGAGTCGGATGGGAAGAATCAGAAACAAAGTTCTGTCCATAAGAAGCAGCGGAAGACCCACTGTGTATGACAGTATTAATAAATAGCTGGTTATGACCATCTTTACATCGAACACTTTGTGGTACAGAAATGCTGTGCCAAGAACAATCGGAATGGAAGCACCAATAAAGAGAAGAGGCGGCCCCATTATGCTCATGGAAAAGAGTCCAAGCTTTACCACAGAGTAGAGAATCTGTGAGAGCGTGTTAACGAAAATGCTAAACAGCACAATAGAGGCAAATATGTACATACTAGATAGCCATGTGACATTGCTTCTGCCGGAGTGCGATGTGGGCTTTAGACACAAAGACCTCTTCATGTTCGAAGTTTCATTTTTAATGGAAAACCCCGTGGACAGGGAGCTGACTCCGTTTCTCAAGGCTGAACTTGCTCTGTTTCCTTGGCGTGCCATTACAAAGAAAATAAAAACAAGAATATTAAATATGCTGTGATTGGCTTACGAAACAAAAAACACATGTGAAACACTCACCACTAGTACACAGTCCAAGCTCTCTGTGTCTATAGTGACTGGCACTTATTCACAAACATTCCACCGTTTAATAAATAAATTTTGATGCAGAATATTTTCACTGCTCCAACTGTAGCAGCACTCTCTACTGGTTCATATTGTACTTTTTCTTGCCAATTCTTCTTTGTAAAAGCCTGTAAAGACTCTTAAAATCGCTAGATCTTTTCAACTCTGCTGAATATACTCTGAGAATTGAGCTCTTTCATATCCTGTCTACACTATTAATTCATTTTAAAAAAGAACAGCTATACGAATGTTCTATATGTCCTATTTCCACCAATAAAAAAGATGCTGTGCGGCTCTTTCAATGTCTCTTTAGGTTTGCGAGGTGCAGATCAAACAGTTGCATCTAATGCAGTGGTACAAGACGGATAAACAGTTTCATTGAGGCCCTGGATCTATTGTGATAGACTGTGCAGTGAATTTAGAATAAAACTTTTATTTAAAAATATATGACATACATAAGCACACAAAAGCCAGACTCCCCTGCGCCGCAGAGTATGTCCCTTGAAGAGCTCAAGCAGGGTCTGCTGGACTTGGCAATTGAGAGAACTGAAAGCATAGCACACAGCGAGCTGGTCAAAATCCTCACAACAGTCGGGAATAGGCTAACACTCTTCGAAGCAAACCAGGTGCTATCTCTCATTCCCGCAAAGAACGGAATAATCGAAATATCTGCGCTGATCAGTGCACTAGAGGAGACGTCAGAATAAAATTTCGATAAAAGAAATTTACCGGAAGAGTACAAAGTAACAATAAATAATTTTTTGGCCTGCACTAATTGTATTTTTATGGAAAAAAGAAAAAGAGCACACTGGACAACAAAATATCTTAAAAGAATAAACTCTACAGAGGTTACGCTTAAAAGGGCAAAATCAAACAGATCAAAAACTCTTCCCTCTAGAGCCTCCTCCATAGAAACAGTTCCCGTGTTCAAAAAAGAGGCAGAGACTGTTAGAGTAAGAACTCCCGACAGAGTTGTGCACACCCCAAAGCGCAAGATAGTCTATATCTCCCCCAACAAAAACATCACCATTCCTCAGACCCCGCACGGCAGCATTTCTGAAGAGTACATTTCAGAGACGAGGTCCAGAAAAAGGCTCTTTTGGTAGATGAAAAAATTAATTACATGGAGAAGATAGTTCCTGCAATGAAGAGAAAAATTACTTCAGAAGAAGTAAACAAAAACAGTTTGTTTGGGGTGATGAGCCCAGGGAAGATCAGCGCAGCGTGTCTAGATGAGGGAATCTTTCCCGACGAAATTCTGGAAAGAATCGAAAAGAGACGCGAGCAGCTCCTGGGCAAAATTGAGGAATTTGTCAAAAAAAGCCAAACAAAGAGCCTGGAGGACCACGAAAAAACAAACGGCATCGAAGAGATAAAAACCACCATTCGCATCATTCTCCTGGAGATAGAAAAGCTGCAGGCCCAGACAGGCAGTAACTGTGTCAAAGAGTGCGACCGGATGATAAACGAGCTGGAGAATATCCACATTAAAGTAAAAGCAGAGAAAAGATGGCACAAGCTGCTGTATAGATGCACAGGAGTGTTTGCTCTGTTTGTGCTGTGGGCCATATGCAAAGACATGCTTAGAGGAAACATCTCTGCATGCTACTAGAGCGCGCGCCATCTATCCAGCCCAGCGCAGCCAACAAGTATATTTAGTAAAAAGTGTTAAGTTAGTTTATTTTTATTCACCATTTACAGATCACATCTTAGAATCACCTTATCTTAATCTACACTAGTTTTTCTTATCTTCTAGCGTTATAATGACTCTTTGACCAACTTCCACAATTTATTTTAGTTTTTACAGAGTGCATTGTTCTTTCCTTGCTCAAAAATAAAAAAGTGTATGGTCTGCAGTATTCTAAAAGTATGTCTATATTTTATTTTGTTTATTTGTAGTACATTCATTTTGTTTAATTAACTCAAGAATAATCATCTTAATCGATCTGCAGTTGCACATACGCTAGCACACAGTTTAATTATACTCTGGTGCAGTATATGCACAGAGAGTGAGATAATTCAGAGAATACCTCGAGAATGATTCATACTCTTTTTATTGCACAAGAACATACTCAGTACAAAAATCACAATTTATTTTCTAATGTTTGATTGGTGAATGTGTTAATTCAGAGTCAACTTACATGAATAGCAGATATCACCAGTTATCATTTATCTCTTATCTTCTCCTTCGCTACAGATGTATTTATACTATCTTAGTGGGGTAATGGCTTGAAGAGTATGCTTCTGCTGTAGAAGTTGGATGTCTTCTTAACTATCTCCAGCAGGCTGTTAACTACAAGCACGCGCGTGCCCAGACAGTTCAGTATTTTTAGCAAAAAAAACAGCTGTTTTTCCTTTTCTGGCTTGTCGTTTGAAAAGAGTATTGTGTTTAGCGCGTCTATTCCAAGAACTCTGCCTCTTACACCGCTGCTATCTGTGATGATAGACTCGAGTCTCGCATTCATTTTATCTATGCTTGTTGCTGTGTATATCCTCGTGTGGTTTATAGAGGGAACAGGCCCCTTTGTAATTATGAGGGTGGGCGACAGATGAGAGTTTATTGCAAGAAGCTCTGCCATAAACAGAGACTTGCCAGAGTGCCGCAGACCAAGTATTTCAATGCTCCCTGCGTCGATGAAAGTGCACCGTATATCTGCATACTCATTTTTTCTAATTTCGAGGATAGACGGTCTTTTCTCCACACAGTCTCCTGTGTTTGCATTATGTTTATTTTCACAAGGGCTGTCTTCTGTCTCTTCCACACACATCTCTTCATTTTTTTCTGCTATATTTTTATCTTTATACAGGTTTTGTACAGGATTGTCTTCTGTTCCAGGAACGGGCACAAGGAGGCACTCTTCAAATATCTCCCCAGAAGAAGATTGAACGAGAATGTGCATATTTCAGAATTTGAAAATTTTTTATTATGGAATTTGCATTATACAAAACAAGGCCATTGTGGACACACAGCTACATCATTCCTGCCTATTTCTATCCAGTTTCGTACTGGCTGGGCACAAGGTTTAGGTTTGGAGAGGCAGATTCAAACGGCGTGGCAATAAGCATCTTCTTTTTGGCGCTGATCCAAGGATTTCTCTTCCTATCTTCGTTCTGGGGAAGCAAAGTGTACGAGTTCTCAAAGCTCCAGAAAGTGGCAAACATTGAAGAAGCCGAGCTCATAAAAATATCAAAAAAACAGCTGATGAACAGAGAGTCAAAAGTGGGGTTTGCGTTCGTAAATTCAAAGATTGCAGTGATAAAAGATAGAAAAGAAAGGATCAAATGGTTTGAGTTTGACAACGATCTCTTCTACTTCAACGGATCCGCCATTAAAAAGATGGAGATAAAGACCGATTTCCCCCTCGATAAGTACACAAGCAAAGAAATCGGAACCGCAAACATGCTCTCTGACATAGAAAGAGTCATTTTCCCAAAAAACGAGTTTAAGATAGAGCCCCCAACCTTCATCAGAATGTTTGCAGAGCACGCAGTCTCTCCGTTCTTTGTTTTCCAAATCTTTTGTGCTCTCCTGTGGATGCTTGACGAGTACTGGAAGTATTCGCTCTTCACTTTTTTCACAATCATCGCATTTGAGGGAGGAATGGTCTTCCAGAGACACACGAACATCAAACAGCTGAGAAGCCTCAACCTAAAGCCGCAAAAGATCATGAAATACACAAATGGAAAAAAAGAGGAAGTGGTAAGCAGCAGCCTCGTCCCAGGGGACAGGATATTCATTGAAGGGCAGATACAAATGCCCGCAGATCTCCTCCTAATAAAAGGAACTGCAGTGATCAATGAGTCCATGCTCTCCGGTGAGACAACTCCAGTGCAAAAAGAAGCCATCACAAGCGATCCTTCAGAGCTTTCCCTCACCCACCACAAAAAAAGCATCCTGTACGGAGGCACAAAGATCCTTAAATTGGGAGAAAAAGGCATAGAGTGCATTGTTCTTCGCACAGGGTTCATGACAGAGCAGGGAGAGCTGATTAAGTCAATGATTGCCTCCGAAGACACAGTGAGCGAGAATAATTACGAAGCATATTTGTTCATTCTTGCTATGCTGGTATTTGCCATTATATCGTGCGTGTACGTAGTGAGAGAAAGCGTGGCAATGGGCAAAACTCTATACAAAATAGTCCTAGAGTGCATTATGATCCTCACTAACGTAGTGCCGCCCGAGCTGCCTATGGAGCTTACTATTGCAGTCAACTCCTCGCTGCAGGAGCTTGTGGGCCTTGGTGTCTACTGCCTGGAGCCCTTTAGGATTCCCTTTGCAGGAAAAATAACAGTCTGCTGTTTCGATAAGACAGGGACTCTGACAGAGCTCAATCTGCAGCTGGAGAAGATAGAGGCAGAGAACATGGACACAGCCCGAAAAGTCATTGGCACATGCCACTCTCTGGTGATTCTCGATGGAAAAGCTGAGGGAGACCCGCTGGACATGTGCGGATTTGAGTATGTGAAGGGCACTCTTGTAAAAGACAACCTAATAAGCATAGAAGACAAAACATACTCAGTTCTCAAAAAATACTCATTCGACAGCGCCCTTAAAAGATCGACATCTGTCCTTCAAATGGACGACGATAAGTTCGTAAGCATGAAGGGCGCTCCTGAAACCATCCGAGAGTTTCTCAAGGATCTTCCTGCAGACTACGATAGATTCGAAAAGTACGCTGAACAGGGATACAGAGTGATCGCTCTTGCCATGAAGACGCTCAACCAAACCTCAAAGATCGATCTAGCAGATAGAAAGAGCCTAGAGGAAGGCATGGCCTTTGCAGGGTTTGCATTCTACAACTCAAAGCTCAAAAAGAATGCGCAGCAGACTATAGACCATCTGATGAGAAGCAACCACAAGGTAATCATGATCACAGGAGACAACGAAAAAACAGCTATAAGCGTTGCTAAGCAGGTAGGCCTCTACAACGGAAAATCGCTCAGTGGCTCAGAGGAAATTGACAGCTTCCTGCAGAGCGTGATGAAAATGAGCGCAGAAGAGAAGAGCGCAGTCGTGTGGCCATCTGTCTTTGCTAGGGCTGATCCAGACTCTAAAGAAAAAACGATATCTCTTCTCAACTCTCTGGGTGAATACACTCTCATGTGCGGTGATGGAACTAATGACGTGGGAGCACTGAAGACAGCCCACGCAGGCATAGCTCTCCTAGAAGGAACAAAAACCAAAGGAAGAGCCATCACTCTCCCGGGGAACATAGGCCAGTCTATGTTCATTCTCGATGAAGAGATAAAAGTGAAATTAGGTGATGCAAGCATTGCAGCTCCATTTACATCTCGCACAGGATCATTGCAGTCGGTGATTGATGTTATCTCCCGGGGAAGATCAGCTCTAGTGAGCACTGTGCAGATGTACAAGGTTCTTGCTCTGAACTGTCTTTTATCTGCATACACCCTCAGTGTGTTTGATACAATGGGGATAAAGTACGGAGACTTCCAAATGACAGCTGCAGGAGTTCTTTCGGCTGTGTCTTTCACTTTCTTTGGAAAATCGCGGCCTCTACCACAGATCAGCAAAGAGAAGCCTGTGGCCAGGATATTCAGCAGATACATTGTGGTTTCTGTTATCCTGCAGACAGCTGTGCACATTGCTGCATTTTATTTTACGTACCAGGGCGTGATCAAGTACGGGCCCATTGTAATGCAGGAAAAGTTTTCACCATCTTTGGCAAATACGTCGATGTTTTTGCTGGGATCGGCACTGCAGGTGACAACCCTTGTTGTGAACTACGTGGGAAGGCCATTTAGAGAGAGTCTGACAGAAAACAAGAAGCTTCTTAACTCTCTTGTTCTTTCTGTTATAATGGTTGTAGCATGCACTTTGGAGATGATGCCAGATATCAACGCGCAGATGGAGCTTGTTTCCATTCCACTAGAAATGAAAATGCTCCTGCTGGGCCTTATGGCTGCAGACTTTGCTCTGTGCATGGTGATTGAAAAAACATCGTTTGAAGTGTTTATGCGAAGACCGTCTCACATGCTCGAGGTGTCAAGAGCTAAAAAACTAAAATAAATTATCGTTGTTGTTCTCTGTGGCTTAGCATGCGGCATGGCTGACAGGCTATTTTGGAATGTAGAAGATTATTAGAGCAGAAAAGCAGGGATTGCACTCTAAAGATAAAAGATATTGTTGGGACTGCATTTTAATAAGCTAATTTTCCATTATGGCTCAAGAAAGAATTATTCTCAAATTACTTTAAATATAAATCAGTCAGAGCAGAACGTGTAGAGTATGTAAAGAGAGAAAAATAGAAAAAATATATAAACTTCTTTATTCTCAGCTATTCTCTGTAAAACGAAGTATACGTACTGATGTGCTTTAGAGTTGGTAGGGTATTGGCCTTGTTTTTATTTTCCTTGCAAGTTCGAATATAGAAGTTGCAAACTCCAGCAAATATAACCCGAGAATATGTACACAGACAGTTTCTATGCTCTAGTACAGATGGGTGTATAGGAAGTAGGTGTATCTAGGAGTACACACTTTGTCTACCACTGCTCTCATAAAATTGCGAAGAACATGTCTTTATGAAAATTTTGGATTGTCACTTAAAAAAGTACCCAATTAGAATAATGCTCAAGCAATCTCAATGGCACATGCTATCTATAGAGCAAGAGTGCAGACACTCACTTCTTTACTAGACTATTGAAAATTGGCTAAAATTAATCTAAATTATTTGTGTATTAGTAGTAAGTGCTTTGCCCGTTCCACAGGAGGTAGTTGTAAAACTTCTTAGAATGCAAGTACAGCAGTAGAATAGCTCAATCAATATGCTGCACCAAAGGGATTGGTCACTTAGAAAGATCATAAAGTAATTAGTCAATGCTATCAAAAGCGTATGGATGCATGGAATAAATGAATTAATTAAATGATAAGCAAAACAATTGGACAGAGCTTATCACAAAAAAGTATAAATAAAAATTATTTTTTATTTACCATGAAACTAAAGATAGTAATAATAACAGCCGTATGCCTAGCAACAACTGCAGCAATAATAGCTATCTGCTACATAAAGAAGAATAAAGGCTTTTCTAATCTTTTCCTTGGTCTTAAAAGTACACCAGCTTCAAACAAAACTCCTGCCCTAGAAGATTCTAAAGAAGAAGATAAAAATGC
>NW_026250355.1:0-17487 GCF_024244105.1 Nematocida minor | reverse complement strand
CTTCCATTTACACTTCTATCTGCATCGATCTAATGGAATAGCTGTTCAACTAGAGCACCTTGCATTTGAATAAGTACAGTACTGTTTTTATCTCTTTATGTCATTAGTTTATTTTTGCTCGCTCGTATTTGTTTGTGACGTAAGGTGCTGTAGCTATTTCTAAAATAAAAGAAAGAGAATTGAAAAAATAAATAAGTATATAGTCTCTTTTAAGTACAATTTTACTTTTTTATTTTTATTCGCATGCCTAATAGCTAGATTAACTAAAGAAAAATATACATTTATATTTGAACAAACTAGGACGGTAGAAATGCTTGGGATATAGCCAAAGAGAAAAGACAGCTCTGTTGAACGCTAAAATAAGGCAAAATCACATAAACATTAATTGTTGTCCGAGAGAGCATCTATAAACACGGGAATAATTTATTTTGGAGAGTATCTAACTAGTACCAACAGACTTCACCTCACTGTTCATATATCTCACCAGTAGTAATGATGCTACTATGAGCATAGCGCTAAGAATAAACATTTTAACTATGTTTGCTCTGGTGAGTCTTATCGAAAGAAGCTTTTTTATCTCCACCACTTCTACCTTTATGTTGTGTGCTTTTCCAAACTCTTCTATCTTTCTGATTATATAGTCTTGCTGCGCTAGAGACATTTGAGACAGTGATCTTGAGATGCTCAGAAGTTTGTGGATATTCTCACGCTGCAGCTCTTCTTTTCTTATTTTCCATTTCAGCAGAGCTATGTCATTTTTTAGCCTATTGATAGCACAAACTGCACTTTCTTTCTCTTTTTTAATTTTCTCTTCTGCTTGGTAGTAGCTCTGATCTTTAACTCTAGATCCTGTTTCCAGGGCAAATAAATACATTCCCAGTGTTCTATTTCTATCACACTTTGCATTGTAAGTCTTATACACTCTTTTTAGCTCTTCGTCCAATTTGGCTTTTTCTTTATCTACTATCCTCCTTAAGCCTTTTCTCCCAGCTACGTAGTCTATGCTAAAATCGCTCAAATCACTGCTTATCTTCAGCAATCTTGTTCCGTCTTTCGCGTCCACGAGTGGAGTGTTATTTGCCATGTATTCCAGCGATCTAATCAGACAGTTGTGCGCTGTTTTTTCGTATTTGATCTTTTCCAGATTATCTCTGATAGAAACGATTATCTTTAGGTCTTCGGGGCTAAACAGCTCATATATTTCTCGGGTTACATCCTGCAGACTGTTTGAAATGAGCTTTATATTTTTAACCAGCTCAAATAGCTCGCCCATTTCAAAGTATTTTTCATAGATAAGCTTCAACCCGTAGTCTACCAGTGGCACCCCATTGTCTTTAGTTAATGTGTACAGCTCGTCTAAAGTGTAGTGTGTTTCTGTGAATGTATACTTTTTTAAAATATTTATGTCCATTGAGCTTGCTAAGCCAGAAATGTAGCAGAAGTTCTGTCTTTCCAGACTCTCAGATGTAAGATAAAGTGCGCTTTCCATCTTTGCATCATCAACCTGTAGTGTGTATGCTCTGGTGCTTATATAGCAGTTCTCGTTGTATGGGTCTACATCCTGAGTTAAATCTATGCCATCTTTTCTGCAAATTCCATGCTCTGCGTTGTATACAAATGGATTTGCCCTTATAATATTGTTGATTAAAACCAGGGCCCAGAATTTGACAACATCTATTCTTCCGTCCACTATCACTCTGCGCACATTGCATATGCTATTTAGTTCGCTGTCATAGTATACGAAATGCTCACGTATTTCATTTTTAATTACATTCAGAATTTGTAGCTCTTCTTTTTCATCAGCATGCTTACTTTCTATTCTTATGTTGCCATCGAGTATGCGATCTAGTATAGCCAAATCACTTACTTTATTATCAACAGAAACAGCGTTGTACATTTCATCTATACTATTGATGACCTCGCATTCTCTTATTATCTTGCCTACATCGATCTTCAATTTAACCTCTTTCATGGCTGCCTGGCAATATTAATTTGCAAAAAATAATTTAAGGTCAAGAGTTTTTCTTTCACACCATTGGCATTGCAATGGCTCACTGCCCAGTGTGCTAGCTATGCCTTTGGTAGAATTATAACTATAGAGGAGTATTTAGTGGTTTGTTGCCAGAACTTCAAGATTTGTGCAGCTTTTGCACTTTGGATGCCATGTCAGTTCTCATGTAACTGATCTAACCAGCTCTTTCTGTCTACTTTAGATCTAGTAACGGAATAGTAGCTTCTTAGTTTTCTATACGTCCAACGCCTATTGCTGCACTGCGAAATAATTTCTGCACTAAAATGCTTTTTTCTCTGTACCAATAAGATTCTAAAAAACAATGCTTAGTAAATGTATAGAGCAAATCCTTGTTGAAAATACTATTGAAGACGAGCACTTAAAAGCCAATCGCATTAGGCAAAGAGTATCTCTCCAAGATGTGTTCTTTGAGCCATACATCTAGAGGATTTGCAAGCATTGCTTTGTTCTCTACTATTTATCCATTTTCGTAGAAGAAAAAGCAGAAAATGTGCGATGCAGAGCAATGATATGCCGCTTAAAAATATAGAGATGTAGATAATATAAACCAGATGTTAATTAAAAGTATAAAAAATGCGATAGAGAGATACAAAAAGCCGCTTAAAAATGTAAAATATAAGGATAATAAAGAAAATATTAGCTAATAATACACAAAACTTGATAGAGAGCAAGCAGAGATTAGAGCATCCAACATAACCAACTACAGAAGATGTAAAAGCAGGAAAAAGTTTCAAAAAAGGCCGGGTTTCTGGTGTTTTATATAAAGACCCTGATAGAATACTTTTAGTTGCCGATATTTGTATATACATTTGCGTTACCATAGGAGAGTTTGTATTCAGATGTTAGGCATCTACAATCCAATAAAGTATTGCTATTCCTGTTCAAAAGAAAAATAATGCATAAGAATGTAAATATACAGATGTCTACTCCATCAGAGCTCTTTACTAAAAGATAAGATCATAAAGCTACACGTAACGACAGTTTATTCTATGTGGAGACAAACAGTAGAATTCCTAGAAAAGAAACTATACTTAAAATAGCTAGTAATATGTCTGTTAGTGTTCAATGCACAATCTTACTGAGCGCTGTGTATCTCTGGAGTGTTATAGCTTACCAGAGCATTCAATAAAGTTTGTATGGCTTTCTTAAACCCTTCGGTGGTATTAACTGTCTTTTATAATCGCTGTGTGTGATTTTCATTTGAAATTATTTTCAGGTTGGAATATACTATACAGGGTAGCCATCTCAACTGACACCTATAAATAGAAAAAAAATGATATTTTCAGAATGAAAAATCAGAAAATATTAGGTGCAGGTGCAGCGCTGCTTTCCCTTTTCATCACAGGGTGCAGAGGAAGCTGGAACGACTTCAGTCCAACGGCTCCCACTGGAAGCTCTGCTCCATGGATGGGAGGAGACAGATTAGCATACCCAATGGATGGCTTAAACCAGTTTTATGCACATCAGAGCATGGATTACAGCGGCCTAGGGTGGAATGGATACGAAACACCTTTTATTCCAGCAGACAATATGCCAGGTGAATATCAACACTTTCAGCAGCAGAACTACATGGCAGAGTACAGCGCAGATGGAAACACCTTCAATGGAGCACATAACACTGCAGGACCGTCTAGAACAGAGGATAGCATGATGGGTGATCTAGGATATTCCGTTATTGATCTAACTATGAACAGCCCGATCTCCAGCAGATGGGGGTCTTTTGGAGAGCCCAGAGAAGGAGAACAGGGTGTGCAGTATTTCCAGCCTACACAAGAACAGTATACAGTAGAGTCCAGTGCAGGGGGCTATCCTTTTGATCCCTATACACATAGTACGAGTAATACACCAGGCACATCTAGTAGCGGAGATGTAGGAGTGCACGAAATGAAAGGTTCAGATTTTGCTTACACTAATTTAGGCGCAGAATCTTCTTCGAATGGATTTACACCATCTATTTCAGCATATAGTACAGGAGAATGCCAGCTACCACATCAAAGAAGTACAGTAATAGCTAGTACAAATGCAAATATTTTTGGTGAGACAGAAAACACTAGCATTAGACCATATACAGGAGAGAAAAGAGCAGCCAGTGGAATGAGCAATCCAACAGATGAATCAACGCATCATGCAGTACCGAAGAAAACAAGAAAAGAAGAAAGAGCACCAAAGAGCAGACTTGATTCTATCCATCAGCAAGAAGAGGAAGAGAGAGCAGTGGAAGACGGTGAAGAGCCAGCATTTGATTATAAGGCGCCGGCTATTAGAAAAGCGCGGAGAGACAGGGCAGGAATGCCGGAGGACACAGTGGGAACAAAAGACCTGAACATCAGCATGTGGAACGATACAAGGCTGAAAAACCTGAGAAGAAAGAGATACAAGCTGAGCTACAGGACAATAGCACAGAGCAAGTATTTTAAGTCAGACATTATTCATCTGGTAAAAAACGAGCCGTACAGAACAAATCTCAGAACAGACATCAAGGACTTCTCCGAGAAGGTTGCGCCGCTGATAGAACAGAATGCGCTGTGGTACTTCATTGCCTGCAGGACAACAACGACAAACACCAAGTACAAAGACCTTTTGGGGCTGAAGGAGCTGTTCAGCAACGAGAAAAACAGTCTGTATATAGAAATGGTGAAAAGTTTTCACGGATACTATCCAGAGGTGTTTGATGATATGATAGCATACATAGAAAAGCATGAGCCGCTGAAAATTGACATAGACTATCCTCCAACCGGGTGGAAGAAAAGCTTGGGGGATATTTACATGAGCGAGTATCTTGAAATAAATTACAGCATAATTGAGAAGCAGGACAGGATCAGACAAATAAAAGAGAAGAGCCACGCACTGGCGTATGCAGTGCACATGATTATAATGCTACCTGAGGTCTACCAGGACTTTTCCAGGATCAGCGAAGAGTTTATAAAGGATACATACACCTCGGAAGAAGAAGAGAGGAATAAGAAGAACAACAGGATTCTAATGAAAATAAAAAAGATAGTGGAAATGCACATAGCATCAAAGATAGAGGACAAACTGTACGATGATCTGTACAGTGCTCTTGAAAGCGTATACGGTGAAGAAACCCTGCAGAATTCAACAGCTGTTGATCTGTATAGATACATGTACACTCTTATTGCCAAGTTCTACGAAAGAGCAAGAGTGATCGAGAAAAAAAATAAATACATTCTGGCAGGAAAGTGCATAATAAAGAACCAGATGCACATGAAGTGCGAGATAGTAGCAAACATGGCATTCAAGGAAAGTGATAGGGAATATTTGTATCCTGCGTATACACTGGAGGAGAACAGATGGAGTATTTCACCATATACACAGGCACACTATCACGTGTACTACGTAGATAACACAATGGGACAGATCAGAACGCTATGCATGCCTTTGTACATGGATAAAAGCGGAAAAGAGCACTGCCTGCACACAATCAATGAGATATCAAAGTACATGAGGATACTATATGGGGCAAAAGAAAAGTATGATAGTATACATCCTGTAAAAGTGGATAAGAAGACTAGAAAGTGGTCTTGCATCAGAGAAGAAGAGAGAAGAAAAACAGTAAGAGACTTGGAAGGATATGAGGTAGTATTTTACTACATAGAAGAAAATTTGCAAACAACAAGTTTTACTTTTGTTCAATTTTGGCCTTTAATACCGCACAACAACAAGGCCGATATCTGCATACCGCTGTTCCTTACGCCTTTGATGCAGTCTGCAGTGGAGCTAGGCCCTTTTATCAGACAAAAAGACGAACACGAAGAGGTGGATTGGACAAGGTTTGAAGACGTAAAGCCTGGCGTATATGTCTACAATGAAAATAGGTATATAGGCATACGGCATGCGGATATATACGCATACTACAGCAATCTGTACCTGCCGCTGGAACAAAAGAGAAGAACAGAGTGCTATGGCATGGACTGCCAGGTTGCTCAACAGGAAAACGGAAACATCAAGGCTGTGTGGTATGCGAAAGTCCCTGGAGGCGTGGGTGAGTATACACACTGTGCACCAAATGAGAACTTCAGAGGGAAAAAAAGAGAAAAAGAGTTTAATGAGCTTATTTCCGTGCTGGAGTCAAGAGAGTACGACAAGGACAGCCAGCTCCAGGGCTTTTGGCTGGGCGCTCACATTGGCAGAACAGAGAATAAGGTACGTACAATACGCGCTTGGATATCAAACAAAAGCAACGGAGAAACTGAAGACAATAGGAGCCTGAAAATACTTGGAATGGAGACGAGCAAAACAGAAAACAAACTGAGAGAGGTAATAGATGAACAGATAGCCCTGCAGTATGACATAAAAAGCGATAGAACAGAGATAAGGCGGCAGCAGAATATAGTTCGGTGCAAAAAAAGCAAGCTGAAAAGCATTCTCGAAGACCAACGCAAAGAGCTGCACAAAAAGCTGTCTAAAGTTCCAAAAAGCTCAGAAACAGAGCTTATGGTGTTTCGCAACGTCAACGCGAACAGGTCTAGTTTGGGGGCACACAACGAGATTCTTGATGTTTTCATTACACTATACAGCAGGAACTACAGCCTTCAATAAATAAACTTTTAGTCTCAGTGGACATTATTTTTATTTTTAAGTGCTGACACTAGTTAGAACTATTGCATTTCTGTTGGTTTCAATTGATTTGCAAAAGTACAACTGAGATCACTGTATATAGAAATAGAATGGTAGATAGTGTAAATAGAAGGAGAATAAGGAAACAAGATCAAAGTAAGTTGGTGCAGTGTTATATGCCATGTAGATAGTCGTACTCAGCTCACTAACTGCTATAATGTAGAAAATTTGCAAACTTAAGAATAATTTATTTCTAATGCTAGCTGACTGGAGTCAAGTAACTCAAAGCATATTATATTCTTTAATGTTTCTCAGCTAGTGGCTATTGCTGCTCGTGGTGCGATGATGTTTTGTCACTGTTCAGCACATTACGAGCGCTAGAATCAGGTATTTCACCTTCCTTTGAAAGCTGATTATAAGCCGCTATTGTTGCTCCTCCCAGAAAAGCAGCACCTACAATCATTGTTTTTACTATATCTTTTTTTCGGTTTATCAATCCTTCTGGCTCGCCTATTTTTATTTTTTGTGCATTTGCAAATTCTTTGATCTTTCTGGATATGTATTCTTCTTGCTCGACACTTAGAAACTCTAATGTACGTCGATTTTTCTTAAGCCTATCTATACAGACAGATTTCGTTATATATTCTTTTTCGCTGTCACACTTTAGCAGGTATATTTCGTTTTCCAGGTTGTTAATAGAACACTTCACCCTTTCCTTCTCTTCAGTCTCTTCTTCTCCTAGCTGAAAATACAGGGCCTCTTTGTCTTTTAGGATTTGTGAATACACTTTTATCTCATCATTTAGCCTGTTTCTGTTATCTTCTGCCATTTTTACAAACCTTTCACTCGTATTTATGTAGTTTTCATAAAAGCCATTCAAGTTAGTGCCTATCTTCAATACTTTTTCTTCATTTTTTTCTTCCAAGAATATGTTGTTTTTTATCATGTATTCGACTAAATTAAGTATTCTGGTTTGAAGTATTTTTTCAGTTGTAATAGATGGTGCGTTATCTCTGATGGAACAGATTATTCCTAGCTCTTTACGGCTAAATAGCTTGGGAATTTCTTCCATTAACGTATCTTTTATCTCATTGTTAGAAGTATAATTTATTTCGTTGATTAGATCGATCAACTCTTCAATTTCTTTCTGCTTTTCATAGATAAGCTTCATTCCATAGTCTATTAATAGCATGCCTGTGTTTTCATATTTTTTAGTGTATAGCTCATATAGGTTGTAGCGTTTTAGTGCTAATGATCCCATTTTAAGATTATTTATATCTCTCACATCACCTGATTCGGAAATAAAACGGAAATTATGTGCATCCAGCCTCTCTGCAGAGGCCTGCAGAAAACTTTCCATGCTAGAAAAGCCCATACTGTCTATCTCTAGCGTGTATGTTCTGGCGCTTAGGTCTGCATTCTCGTCATTTGGGTCTATATTTTCTAGAGACTTATTCTTGTCAAACTGCATATTTATTCCGTGCTCTGGCCTGTATATAAGGGAATTAGGCTTTATGAGTTCATTAGCTAGCCTAATAACCATACTTCTGATTCTCTTGCTGTCCCTATCCCTTAATGCATCATGCAAAGTGAATATAATAATTCTTCCATGTTCATTATATATAAAGTAGTGGTTCATGTTATTTATGATTGCTTCTAAAATAACACTGTTTTCTTTTTCGCTGTGCTCGCTCTCTATTTGTAGATGCTTTCTAAAGATGTCTTTTAGCCCGTTCAAAAATATTTCTATAAGATCATCATTGCATACATCTCCTATCTTAGAAACGTATTTTCTGTCTATAGTCTGAAATGCGTTCAATAACTCTTCTATGTTTACCTTTAGCTTAACTTCTCTCCTGGCCATCCTGAAAATTTTAATTACAAAAAATTATTTAAAAGGGCAAGGGTTTCCCTAGGCGGAAAAACTTTAATTTATCGCCAACTAAAATAAAATCCAAAATAAAATTTCTTAAAATTGCAAATATGCATGGTCCCTGGCAACATACTTCAAAATACTCAATATACCAGCTCTGTAAAAAAAGTGAAAATTTGCAAATTTAAGAATAATTTATTTTCAATGCTAGCTGACTGGAGTCAAATGGCTCAGAATACACTACATTCTTTAATGTTTCTTAGTCAATGACTGTTTCTTATGGCATAAAAATTGATTAGAGTTCAGCACATTGTGGACATCTCCAACTTGCATTGTATCGATGTTTGAAAAATGGTTAAAGGCTGTTAGTGTGAATCCGCTTAGAACACAAGCACCTGTAAGTAGTCTAAAGACAAATTGCCCAGTAGATTTCACATTTTCTACCAAAGACCTTGCAGGCTCTTCTTCTTCCACTTTAACATTGTGTACCTTTGCAAACTGTTTTATCTTTTCCAGTAAGTGTTGTTTCTGAAGTAGAGTCAGCTCTGGCAAGGATTTTAAGTTTTTCTTGAGTTCAACAAGACTTTTACTGCGTATGGTCTCTCTTTCTTTATCGCATGCCAGGAGATATATCTTGTTGTTCAGATCATTAATAGAAAAAACTGCCTCTTGCATTTCTTTGTTCTTTTCTTCAACCATTTTATTGTAGATCTGCGTATTGAGTTTATTCCTGTACTCTTCCATCCATCTCTGAAGTCTTGCTTCTTTTTCAGTGTATTCCTCATTTTCTCTGTTAAGAGAATCAATATGCTTTAGCATTTCTCGGGTTATCTCATCTACTTTATCATCCACTATTTTTTCTAAACCTTTGCCTGTTACATTGTCTTCATAGAAATCGCTCAAATCTTTCTTTATGTGCAGAACGTTTAGGCCGCTAGCTGGCTCCTTCAAGAGCGCAGTGTTGTTTACCAAGTATTCCAGCGTGTAAATGATGGACTTGTGGAGACTTTTCTCGTAGCCGATTTTCTTTATGTCATCGAGAATGGGAATGACTATTTCCAGCTCTTCCTGAACAAACACTTTATTAATTTTATCAGCTATATCATCCTGCAGTCCCTTATAAATAATCTTTGGTTCTTCAATTTCCTCGCTTAACTTTTCAATATCATGGTACTTCCTGCAGATGAGCTCCAGCCCGTAGTCCAGCAGCGATGTTTTAGTGTCTTCGTACTCTTTGGTGTAAAGATCATCTAAAGTGTAGAATTTTCTTAGATGCACGTGTTTTTTTAAAACATCTATGCCCTTAAAACGTGCTGCAGTGTCAACATAGAGATAGTTTTGTCTGCTCAGGCTCTCTGCATTAGCCTCCATCAGACTTCTCAAATTCACGAATTTTGTCGCATCGATCTCCAGAGTGTATGTTCTGGTGCTCAGGTCAGGAGCAGCATTTTCAGGGTTTATATCGTCAAACAGCTCGCCTGCAACAGACTTTCTGCAAATGCCATGGTCTGGCCTGTATATGAACGGATTCTGTTTTATAAGATGGTTTGCCAAAAGAATAGCCTCTGATCTGATTGATGCGTCTCTTCCACCTTTCAATACACTGTATAAATATTGCATACTTGGGACTTGGTAGCCGTTTTCTATAAAGTACAGATAAATGTCCTTCCTGAGCGTGTCTAGAATGACTTTCTTTTCTTCCTCGCTGTGATCGCTTTCTATCTCTAGATTGTTGCCATCAAATATATCCTTCAAGATAGTTAAATGTCTCAGCTGTTCGCTTGACGTATTGTAGAACTCTTGATCGTACTTGTTTTTAATAGACAGCGCAGATTTCACTATCCCTTCCACATTTACCTTTAATTTGACTTCTCTTGTGACCATTTGAAAATTTTTTAATTGCAGAAAACTATTTAAATGTTTGAAAGAAAATTTTAAATAAACATAATCTATATACAACTTGCAAAATTAAAGCTTTCTACAGCTAAAAATTTTAATTTTTATATTTAGCATCATAATAAAGAATTGGTACAGCTATTTCACTAAACATTTTTAGTAGCAGAAAATTACGGCACTTGCTGCAGCTAGCCAAAAGACATAAAGTATGAAACAGCATAGAAAGCCATAAAGATGAACTGTGTATAAAACCAGGATAATTTATTTCGAATATCATATAATTGGTTTCAGCCAGCTTAAGACGTGCTAGATCTTTTTCTGTTTCTTAGCCAGTGGTTCTTCTTCGTATTCCATGTTTTCACAGCGCGATAAAATATCTTCATTGGCAATGCTATTTGCTTCACTCTTTGAATAGCCAAGCAAACTTAACAGCGTTATAAAAACAAAGCCCAGTGCGGACATTTTAATTATGTTTTTCTGCGTGAATTTTGTTAAGGAGGTCTTTTTTTCCTCCGGCATATCTACTTCCACTATTTTATGTGCCTCAGATGCTTCTACTCTTATGTTCAGCGTCTCTGCAAACTCTTTTATCTTTCTGAGGAGATAGCTTTGCTGGCCTATGCTCATACGAGACATCAAGTCTTTTCGCTCCAGAAACTCGATAATGTTGCCGCATTCTATGTTTTCTCTTATCCTAGCGCATTCTAAGAAGTACACGTCATGATCGAGATTGTTAATGGTGCGTTTTAACTGTGCCATTTTCTCTCTTTTTTCTCCTAGCACTTGCTCGTAGTCCTGTGGAATAAGAGTGTTTTCATTCTGCTCGTATTCCTGTGGAACAAGAGTGTTTTCATTCTGCTCGTAGTCCTGTGGAATAAGAGTGTTTTCATTCTGCTCGTAGTCCTGTGGATCAAGAGTGTTTTCATTCTCCTGCATCCACTTTTTCAAGTCTGCTTCTAGCTCTTTGTACTTTGCCTGCTCTTGGTCTGCTGCTTCATCCTTTATTTTGAACTCTTTAGCTATTATTTCTCTGTTTCCGTCCACTATTTTCAGCAAGTCTCCTTTGGTTACACACTTTTCGTAGAAGCGGACCAGGTCGCTATTTATCGACAACTCATTTGAGTTATTTTTTTTGTTGAAAAATAGGAAGTTATTCGCCATGTACTCCAACACTTTGAACACACGTTTCTGAATTCCCCTTTCATGCATAATGCTTTCCAGATTGTCCATGATGGAAATGACTATTTCCACGCCTCCAGGGCCCAGCACATCATTGATTTGATTGACTATATCCCGCGGATCGTTGGAGCATGCGTCCATTTCTTTAACTAGGCTGATCAGCCTTTCAATCTCCTGGCATTTGTCGCAGATAATCTTCATCCCGTAGTCTATCAGCGGTACATCAGTTTTTTCGTATGTTTTGCTGTACAGCTCATCGAGAGTGTGATAGCCGCTTTCTTCTGTATATTCTTTTAAAACGCTCATATCTAAATTCGCGATAAATCGCAGCATATGCATTAGACCAGTAATGTAAGCGAAAGATTCTCTGTCGAGAGCCTCTGACGTAAACCGAAGTAAGCCCTCCAGGTCTGAAAACTTTGCATCATCAATCTCCAGTGTGTATGTTCTAGTGCTCGTGTCGAGTTCTCCCTTTTGCAAGTATATGCTTTCAAGCTTTTCATCCTTATCGAACTTCTTGTAAACCCCATGCCTTGGATTGTATATAAATGGATTTGGTTTTACCAGGCTGTTGATCAACCACGCACCTCTAGTTTTAACTAGTTCTTCGTTGCCGGAGATTAGTCCGTGATGTAGATACTCCATATCATCTGCGCCATTCTCGTTGTATATGAAGTATCGATACATGCTTTTTTTGATTGTTTCTAGGATAGTCTTTCTCTCCTCTTCGCTGTGCTTGCCTTCTATTTCCAGATTTCCCTCAAGTATGTATTTTAGTATATCCATGCGGGTTTTTACATCATTATTGTGGACACACATATTCACATTTCCGCTGGCAATACGTTGGCATGCATCTAATATTCCGCCTACTTTTATCTTTAGCTCAACCTTTTGCATAGCCATCTTAAAACCTTTGGACTTAAAAAAATTTAAACTTAAAAATTTGCCATACCTATTATGGACACCTATATATGGATGATGCACGACAATCATTGACAAAATTTTTCTGAAAATATTAAATTAAATGCAGCGCAGAGCAAGCTCATTTTCTTACAGAAGTTGCACCTGTTTAGTTAAGGTAGCTGTGCATTGTAAAGAGCTCCGCAGTATGTGCTGCTGGATAAACAAAAAGAGTCGTAGCACTATGAGACTGTATTGAGTATGCAGGATAAAACACTAAAATGTATGTATACAATGTAAAAAAAAGTGTATTTTATTTGGATGCTAACTAATTGGCTGGAAGCAAGCGCTTCAATAGTCAATAGAGCTATTTTGGGCTCTTAAGAAGGGTTGGTAGTGTAGCACTCTTTGCAGCTCTGCACTAGATAACACTAATGGTTTTTAGTGTGTTCCATAGATAAATGCTAAGTAGTGATGCTGCCACTAGGAAAACAACAAAAGCCATGGCTAGTATAACTTTCTGTTTTGTGGTTATTACGGGGTCTTTTAGTCTAATAACAGCTGAGTATATCCTAAATTTTTCCTTTTCAGTTATCTTTCTGTTCAATAAGGGCTTCAGCACCACTTTTACTTTTCTCTTTTCCATAGTCTGCCCTATCTCTCGGATTATATACCCTTTTTGGAACGGGCTGATGCAAGAATGATGGCGTAGATTGGAAATAATATTTAAAATTTGCAGATACACCTTTTTGTTCTCGCAGTTTAATGAATATATTTCGTGGTCCAGCTCGTTAACCAAGCGTTCTAGCTCATCGATCTCTTCTTTGTTTTTTCCTTCCGTCTTTGCTTGATCAAGCTTTGCTTTCTCTCTGTTTAAATCTTGAGTTCTTGAGATTATTTTTTCATTCAATTCATCTGCCCTTTTGTTCACTATGTTCTTCAATCCTTTTTTTCTAGTTATGTAGTCTGCTTCAAAGCCACTCAGATCATCATCTATCTTCAGTGTGTTTGAGCCGTCTTTTTCTTTCAGGAGTGGCGTGCTACTTGCTATGTATTCTATCGCATCAATCATGCCCTTTTGCATTGCCTTTTCGTACATAATTTGTTCGATATTCTCGATGACAGAAATAGCTATCCGCAGCTCTTCTAGACGAAGCACCATTCTGATCTCTCTAACTATCTCTGACTCATCACTACTACGAGCTTCCATTATTTTGATCTTCTTAACCAGCTCTTCAATTTCGTAGAATTTTGAATAAACAAGATTCAGCCCGTCATCAACCAGTGCTACTCCATTGTTGTATATAGTGTACAGATTATCGAGAGTAAAGCGCTCTTCTTCCTCTGGCAAGTATGCTTTCAAAATATTCATGTCATTTTTCTTTGAGTAGAATAAATTTGCAGCATTATAGAAAAACTCTCTATTCATGCTCTCTTCGGCAAGATGCTGCATACTTTCTAAGCTTACAAAGTCTGCATAGTCAACCTCTAGAGTGCACGTTCTCGGGCTTAGGTCGGAGGAGGCGTCGTCTGAGTCTATGTCTTCCATGGGTTCATTCTCATCAACCTGTCTATGTATTCCATCCTTTGGATTATATATGAGTTTATTTGGCCTTATGAGCTGGTTAGCTATATGGATAAATGCTTTCCTAAGTTCTTCTTGTTCCTCATCTCTCAATGCTCTATATAAATCCTTCATGTCATTCTTTCCATACAGAACATATGTAAAGTATTCTCGGACTCTATTCTTGAGTATATCCTGGATGGCTTTCTCTTCCTCCCTATTCGCACCGCTTTCTATCTCTATAACATCTTTAAATATGCAGTCTACTATGTCTATATAGTCTTTTGGAGTGTGGTATTTCAGAAGCTTGCCTGCGAGTTTAATAGACTCGCATGCCTTGAGTAGTTCTTTCAGTTTTATTTTTAGTTTGACCTCCTTCATGCCTGTTATAAAGATTTTATTGCAGAAAATTTAAATTAATACTCCTGTGCAGTAATGAAGGGAACACAAGCTACAGACTGATTTGTCTATTCACCACTTGCATTCATAATAGCTAGGGCCAAATTAACGTATCCACTATGTTTCTATGGAACCCTATGCTATTTATGGCTGTCTCTTCATCCATCCCAAGAGCGGGCATTTTGTGCTTATACCTTGGTTTGTGGCTGAACTCCTTTGATCCTTCTGGCTTGTACACGACTGTAATAGGAGGATTTCCATTTACGGAAGTTGCTTTTTACCACGGTAATATGCCTTTTTAGGCACATCTGACACTTCAGAGTCAACAGGTTTATTTGGACTATGCCTTTCTCGCATATGTTCTGTACATCTTTATCCCTTGGTGTTACAGGTGGGTCAGTCTCTTTAAAAATATAGCCAGTCAATGTTCTTACAGCCAGCAAATCATTATGATGTTTGGCATCTATTCTAAGGAAGCAGGCAGCACATTAGCTTCTTCCTTATTGTGCATGGGTTGAAATTAAATTAAAATATTTATACCTTGGGAAGCCAGCCTCTGATACTCTTATGGTTTCAGAGAAAAAGCAGCTTGCAGAAAATACAATAGAATAAATAGTACAGAGAAATAAAGAGAAGGTCTGGTAGCGCTTTATTTCGCTTGATTTATTTTGCAAGAGCTTTATTTTACATTGTGCAGGAAAGGATGAGGAGAATAAAGTAGAAGAAAGAAGAGTAGGAGAAGAGAGTAAGGATACCAGCGAAGTGATGGGTAGAAGTACTCATTGTTTGCAGAGTAGTGCGCATGCTGTTTTTAAGTGGAAGATGAGTTAAGATGAAAGGTTGGAACGACCAGTAGATGCTATGTAGAGTGAGCCTGGAATGCTGATTTTTATTCTTTGTAGACTATGTATAGTGATGAGAGTAGTTATTTATAATGTTAGCGTAGGGTAAAGTAGTGATAGATCACAGCTCTTTGCTGCTTTTAACCTGTTTTACTTCAGGGATAGTGTGTCCTTTGTGGTTCAAGCTAACAACACGAGAAAATTCTATTTTTTTTCTTAAATAAGCAACCATTAGTCCGGACACTACTATAACAATGGCGCTGAGCACGAACATTTTAAGAATGTTTCTTTTGGTTAGCTTTTTTTTACGAAAGATCACCTCCAATGTCTCCATTATTTCTACTCCTATCTTTCTTGCTTTTGTAAACTTTTCCATCTTTTTTATTATGTATGCTATCTGATCTGGGCTTATTTCAAACAAGAAGTGCATGTTTTTCGGGATACTAAGCTGCAACTCGTCTTTCTTCTGCTCGCATTCCAGCAAATACTTTTCGTTTTCTAGGTTGTTAACATATATTGCATTTGGAGTCTTTCTTTTCTTCTCTTTCTCTAAAGCTAGAGCACTCCGTGCTATTTTTTTAGCTCGTTCCTCTTTTTTTTGGTTCACTATTTGCACCAGGCCGTCGTCTCCAGATATATAGTATCTGTCAAAATTAAGAAGACTAGGGTGTATTCTCAATGTGTTTGAGCTAGACATCTCTTTCAAAAGAGGAGTGCTGTTTGCCATGTATTCTATTGCACTGATGACAGCCTTTTGTGCTGTTTTTTCAGATTCAATTTTCTTTATGTTGTCTTTGATGGATATAACCATTTCCAACTCTCCTTCAATTCTAAATAGTTTTTTAACATCTTTTGCTACTTCTTTGTCAGCATAGGAAAGATTCTCTGTTTCTTTGATTACATTGAGTAGACTTTTGATTTCCTGATATTTTTCAAAAATAGTCTTCAGTCCAAGATCTACTAATGCCATGTCGTTTTTTGTTAGAGTGTACAGTTGTTCCAAGCTGTAGTAGCTTTGTGTTTTTGAGTATTTTTTTAAAGCACCGATGTTTAGTTTTTTGGTTAAATGTGCTATATCAGAGAAAGACTCCCTGTCCAGGCTCTCTAGGTTCGAATTAAGCAAACTCTCCAGAGTCAAAAACTTTGTGTCGTCGATTGTCAGTGTGCATGTCCGAGGACTTAGGCCACCCTTTTCGCCATCTGGGTCTATCCTCTCTAATGCTTCATTTTTGCTAACTTGTCTATGTATTCCATGCTCTGGCCTGTATATAAGTGTATTTGGCCTTATGACTTCATTCATCATATGAATAGCCCAATGTTTGATGTCTTTCAGCTCTCTAGCCTTTAATGCCAGGTGCAGATTATTTATAGCTTCTATTCCATATGGATTGTATGTGAAGTATAGATATATATTGCTTAAAACTAGCAGCAGGATCATTTCCTTTTCTTGATTATCAAGCGTGCAATTTTCCACTTCTAGACTCTTCTCAAAGATATCCATCACTAGATACAGATGCTCTTTTTTGGTGTCGTGTTTGAGAGGCACTTTGGTTTTTATAATAGACAGGCATGTGTGCACCACCTTCTCCACATCTATCTTTAATTTTACCTCTTTCATGACCACTATAAAAGTTTTAAGCTGTAGAAAATATTTTAATTTTCTGAGCTATTTATACTATGGTATTATTGCTACAGTCTACTAGACACTTTTGTAAAATATCGGATTGACCTACTAAGTGGTAGTCATTGGCTTTGCCACACTTTAAACAGTATATATTAGATAGGTTATTTAGACAATAGCTAGTTGGTGGTATAAATTTAGTGCGCTAATAAGCATAGATTAAAAAGCACTGTATCCTATGCCTGCCATTTAGAAGGCTTTGCATTCAATAGTAGCTAAATATTTTTACATAATCTCACAGGAAGTAGATAAAAGGCGTGTATAGACTAGATGAGAAACAAGAATAATTTATTTTAGATGCCAGCTGACTAGAGTTAGATAGCTCAGAATATATTATATCCTTTAATGTTTCTTAGCTAAGGGCTATTGCTGCTCATGGTATGATGATGCTTCATTATTGTTCAACACATCGTGAACATCTGCAACAGTCATCGTGCTACTCTTCGAAAGCCGATTGAAAGCTGTTATTGTTGCTCCTGTTAGAACAAAAGCAGTTGTCAATAGTCCAATAATGCCTTTTTTAATGGGTTTTATGTCTTTCAA
>NW_026250334.1:0-7089 GCF_024244105.1 Nematocida minor | reverse complement strand
AGAAAGGCTAAGGAAGAGGCTGAAAGAAAGGCTAAAGAGGAAAATGACCGTAAAATAAAACTAGAAGCTGTTCAAAAAGCCAAAAAAGAGGCTGAAGCTAAAAGGGTTAAAGAGGAAGCTGAAAGAAAGGCTAAGAAAGAGGCTGAAGCTAAAAGAGCTGAAGAAGAGGCTGACCGTAAGGCTAAAGAGAAATCAGATCTTAGGATTAAGAAAGAAGAAGAGTCTAAAAGAGCTAAGGAAGAGGCTGATATTAAGGCTAAGGAAGAGAAAGAACAAAAGGCTAAAGAGGAAGCTGAAGCTAAGAGAATTGAAGAAGAAGCTGAAGCTGAAAGAGCCAGGGAGGAAGCTGAAAGAAAAGCCAAGGAAGAAGAAGCCAAGCAGATAGAAGAAAAAAAGAGCAATGATAGTTTAGCAGAAAATGCACTATCTCTGTCTAAAAATAATGTTTCATCTAAATTTTTTAAAATGTTCGGACGTCTTAACCGTATTGTAGGCTGCTTATTCAGAATAATTAAGATGGCTTTCATCATTACTTTCTTTACTCTACTAATATTTACAGCGATTATATACATCCTAAGAGTACTTCATCTGAAAAGAACAAAGATCAACGAATACAAAGACTATTTGGTGGACAGAATCTACAAAAAGAGCAAAAATGTTCTGCCAATTGACACGATCAAAGAGCTAAGAGCCCAGCACCCTATTCTCAGCAATCTGGAGTGGAAGATACTATGTAAAAAGATTTTATTAGACGGGAACATTCGGTTGACAAAAGTATTTAGAGGATTTAAAGAGGAGCCTGCTTGGATTTGGGTTGGCGATGATTAAAGTGTATTTGTTTTCTTTGAGGTTTTTGTTTTTGTGATCTCTCTGAGGAGCCACGTGCCCAGAGTCTCTCTCTTCTTTATTTCCGTGCTTTCTTTCTCTGGCGCTTTCATGAACTTCAGCTGTCTTAAGTTGTTGCTTATGTTCATTCGTTCTAAATTTTTTTGGTGTTTGAATATAAAAGAAAGAATGTACAAGAGACAGTGAGAATCTCGTAGATACTACAATGTTTTAAAATCTGTGCTATGCCTATGCATCTGAACTGTTCTATCCAAAAACAGCACAAGAACATATTAATGCTTCATAGATCATGTAGATCTCACTAGAACAGAAAAGTCTGTAGATTTCTAGAAAAACTAACCATTTATGGTGATTTCACCTCTAAGTAACTAAAATAAATTAAATTTTTTTTAAGAGATATAATATGGACATGAAGAGCAGTACAAATGACAAAAATTTAGACCCTAGAGAAACAGAAGATTGTTCCCAGAAGTGTGAAGAGAATTCTAAAGATGTGGAGATTGTTTATAAGAGCGAAAGTATATTTATCTCTGTATCAGAGCTTGATATGTCGTCTGCAAGCAAAAAAGAAAAGAAAGAAGGGGAAGTGGAAAACCTTTTCAAAACCAGTGCACCTATTGGAAGCGAAGGTATAGCGCATCCAGAAGCCAAGAGCTTTAGTCCAGTATTTAGCAGCCCTATTCCAGACGCCAACAAGGTCTTTGGGCAAAGCAAAACAGATCTAGCAGATACTAACCCTGATACATCAGCGCAGTTTAAAGAACTCTTTGAGACATGTTCTGGCAATTCATTTACAGCTAGTGCAGATGGTGGATCTGTTTCAGCATCTAAGAATACTAGTGATAGCATTCTAAAAGATGCTCCTAGCAGCTCAGCAGAAAATAAAGCAAAGGCTGTGGATAATGTTATAGACAGTGAAAAACCACAAGAAGAAGAGTTGAATAAAAATCCATATGAATTCTCTGTTGATTATTTTCGATACGATTTACACCAGAGGGAAGTGCAATTTCAGGGCACATTGAACAATCTACGTAATAGCGTCAGCAGATATCAAAAAGCAGTAAACAGATGTAACGCATTGGAACAGATAGCTCAACATGTCATAAATCGCTCATTGGATGGAGTTCAAGCATTGCAAGGACGAGAACACCAACTTGGCATTAAAGCAGATAAAAGAGTAAAGGCAGAAAGCGACAAAGTTTTGAAACTGCAAGATGAAATAGAACAGTTGAGGAAAAAAGAAGAGATGGATAAGAAAAAACTAGAGGATTGCAATCTATGCTATAGCAGAGCCCTAGACCAGAACAAACTATTGGAGTCTACGATGGAATTAATGCAGGACCAGCTGGATATCCTCACGATCTCCCATCAAAAGCTACAGCTTAGATCGAAAGAAAACGAACAGACAATTTCAGACTTAAGCAACTACAGTATATCTCTTAAGCACAAACTGGAGTGTTCTGAGATCAGATCTAATATGGTTGAAGAAGTCATTAACCATCTAAAAAGAATTTTATCTGTGGGAAAAGATACATTTAACACCACAGAGACTAGCTCACCATCATTTACTACTACAGTGAGCTCTTCAGCAATGCACAGAAGAGACGCTTTGGCAAAAGAGGAAGAAAACCTTGCTGATGCTTTTCGAATATTCAAAAAAGCCTAGGAAACACTGAACATATCCATGCGCCTGCTCCCAAGCCACATCCAAAAGAAAAGAGTAGTATGTTTGGGCCAATCTTAGCCCTAAGTCTACAGCTTTCCAGGAAAAATAAAACTCTCATTTTATTTCTTATACAAAAGAAGGATTATCAAGGGAAAGAACATCGCTAGAATGATAAAGATTCTTGCTACTTTCACAGGATATATTCAGTACTAAAAACTCAAGAGTTGAAGAAATAAATAATTTTATTTGCAGTACGGATTTATTTACAGGCAGTATACACTATTTTTATTCTATCGGTCTACAATCTTAAAATTTAACAGAGAGATACCATTGTGTTTATTGATTGTCCAGAGACTGCGTGCATGTTGCAATGCTGTCTGCGCTTCCTTCTTTATTTTTCAAGCCTTCGTAGGCATCCCATCCGTACTCCACCACTCCGTGGTTCTTAGCCCACTTGAACCCGTCAAATATAAAGAGTTCTCTTTTTATTGCATTTGGTGATTCCGGTGCTGGATTTCCTTTGTGCGGTATTTTCTTTATTGCCTCATTGTAGGGAATGTCGTCTGCGTTCATTCTTTGGATGTACTCTTTGCTTATAAGATGGTTTGCTATGTTCACCAACTTTTTTCCTTCTTTGTTCACCAGCGGCTGTTTACTGCTGTCCTCGCATGTGTACTCAGTCACTTCTATCTTGTCCCCATGCAGCTCAAAGGCGCCCATTTTCTTATTCGGTGCCTCTGGGATGCCAGCACTCACCACCTCCAGTGAGTACTTCTTTGCATACCCTACCATCTCAGGATCAGCAATGCGAACCAGCACATTGTCCACAGAGATGACGTTGAAGTACTTAACCTCTGCCAGCTTGGACACGATTGAAGAATTATGCGGCGTGACAGCAGTCTTCGTAACTGAGACATACTCGCTTGATTTAAGAGTTTTAAATACAGATCCATTGCCATTGGGCACTTTAATTGTTGCACCCTGTTCATTTACAAGGGGCTCTCTTGTCTTCAGGTCCAGTGCATCTATATCCTGCTGCGTGATCAAGAATACCTCCATGTCAAAAAGAGTAAGAACATCTGTCTGCAAATGCTCTATTGTCTGGCTGATTGTTTCATTCGAGACCATTATAACCCAAGGTGCTCCCATGGCGAATATCTTCTTGGCTTGTCTCTGAAAAAGAGAGAGTTTGGGGGTATTTTCTGTTGGAAGGACAAAAGTCCCCTTGGGCTTGCTGTACCCCAGTCTGGAGCCGCTTCCTCCTGCAAGGGTAAGAACTGCTACTTTTTTTTCTTCCACCATTTCACTGCCTATGTCTCCCAGCTGCTTTCTCTCTGGGTCGTCTTTTAGTAGTAAATGCATTTTTTAGCAAACATTCGCAAATATATAGCTGAAGTACGGGCTTAAAACAGAAACATTGTTCAGTTTTAGAGAGCGCGCTATCTGATCAGTGCGAAACAGGAGACAGTAGCCAAAGCTCGTGCGTTTGAAGTTGGCACTGTTTGGCGCAGTGATTTTTATTTTTAATTGGGTGGTTTCTAGCACTGTGTTTAGCTCCATCTGTGTGTCTGCTGCATTTACACGAATAGTTCAAAGCATCTTGTGTTCTATCTATCTACAGCAGTCGGAGCTACCCAATAGAGTAAATACTCTTTCTGGCACTATCTCTACAAGAAAAGAAAAGAGAATATGCTCCCATTAAGAGCCATTGGAGAGTCTAGAAGAAGAGACACATAGTACTCTAGGCTATCCAGTGCAATGGTTATTGTGAGTGTGAGTTGCTAGTGAGCTAACAACAGAAGGACAGAGGGTAGTAAATAGTGTTCTCACAGCGGGCTGTGGCAGCATTCTAATAAGCCCATTAATAGAATAGTTGGCATGGAGCGCCCAGACTTTCCAATAAACAATATGTCTTCTAATGGACGCACTGCCAATTGGAATGCTTCTAGGCTGTGTGCTCTACTTTTCTATCTTCTTTTGGCTTCCTTTTCTCACTTGGGCCCGTCCATTAATTATTACGCATTTGGAAATCCTGTGATTTTATTTGCTATCCAATATTGAGTGCATTTACCCAATTGAGCTAGTAAATAATTCCTTTTATTTTCAAGATATGCAATGGGAATGAAAGCAAAAGAGTCCTCCAGCATGAAGAATCTTATCATCCACAGCGCTCTTCTCGAACTGTACTACAAACAAAGGAGACACATTTCTCTGAACTCTCTTCTCTGCAAAATTGGCGTCCTGCAGAAATTTACGCTTGTGGAGGTAATATCTGCGAAAATATACAGCAACATGGTAATCAGGTTCCTGCCGCAGTACAACTCACTTGAGATCTTTCTCACAATGTGCATCATCTTCAGGAAGTACTGGAACGACTTTTCTCTGAAAAACATGCAGGAGGTTGACAGGAGCATTTTAAACATTAAAAAGCTGAACAGAATAGAAACAGAAATACTGAAAACCATTCAATACACGATAAGCATAACAAAAGACCAAATACAGAGAGAGATAGAAATAGAGAAGAATGTAGACAAAACGTACAAAGAAGCAATGTCTGTAATAAAGTGCATAGCAATGCAGTAGAATGCCATTAAATAGACAGTACAAGAAGTATTGTGCAGTATTCTGAATAGAGAAGCTAGGCAGCAGGTGCTACTGCAATAGAAATAGCAGACAGTGCACAAATGCACAATAAATACATAAATAAGTACTTAGCTCTCTTTATTAATTCTTGCCGCGCTTCCTAAAGAAAGAGTGAGACCAAACCAGTAAGATAAATGCCCGAGAATATCCTGCAAATATAAAAGTTTTTATTAATCAGTTATTTAAACAAATGTGGTAGATAATCTAAACTCAGCGCCCTGGAGGCAGCATACTCTCATTTACTGGCTGCTGTAATTCCCTCTTTGCGCAGGTCTTTGCTTGCCAGTGAGCTGTGTGTGGTCTGCGCTGTGAGAGGTGCTTCCGGTATTTCTCTTGCATTCCTTCCCCACAGCTTGCCGTCTATAAATCCGTACTTTAAGATGATAAGTCCTATAGCTGCAAGAGAGAGCAGTGCGCATCCGTTGAAGATCCTCTGGACGCCTTCGTACGTATCTATCTTAAGGAAATGCCCAGCAATTACACCAGCAACTGTGCCCAGACACACAAATGTTCCAGCGTATATCATTTGGCTCGTTGATTTGAGGTTACTTGGCACGAGAAGAACTGCCAACTGCACTCCCGAGAGATGGGTGAGCCCAAAGTTCACGCCCTTTAGAAACTCAATTGCACAGCATTTCTCAAATCTGTAGGGATCTGTCTCTGTGATAAAGGTGTAGAGGAAGAATCTCAGGCCCTGCGCCATCTGCGAGAACAAAAAAGACCAGTACAACCCAAACACTCCGAGCAGCCACTCCGAGGAGAAGAAAATCATGATCTCCAGGATAATCCCAAAGGTGCTGCACGTAGACATGGGATTTGCGTAGAACACATCCAGCGCCCATTGCAGATACGTTGGCAGAGACGAGGGAGGCTTGAAGTCGTTGAAGTTAAGGATGTTTTTGTAGTAGCTGCTTAGATACATGCTCATCACACCGCGAGTTACTCCGTTCATGAGGATAATCAGCAGGAAGAACATGTACGCTGGGTTTTTAAGGACCTTCGTAAACTGCGGAGGGTTTCTACTCGATGACGATGTGACTCTTCGGACTCTGTCCCCAGGCGCGAGGAGATACACCAGGCCGCCTGCTATAACCGCACATATTATGTACAGAAGGGACAGATTGTTGTAGTTCCCTACTTTGCTGTCTTTTGTTCCCCTTGTGAAAACCAGTGACTCAACGACATAATTTATCATGCAGTATGTAAGAGTTCCGAACATTCTCTGTCTTCCGTAGAGAGAGGCGGGTGCCTCCAGGACTTTCTGCAGATAGTCCAGCACGAGTCTGTCGAGCAGAGGAAGCGTGGAGAGGATGAGCATCGAGTAGAGAATGAAGACAACAGAGCAGAAAATGGAGGGAATGGGGAGCAGCAGGAACTGGAAAAGAACAGAGGAAGAGAGCAGACAAAGTATCAAAATGAGCTTGGGCCTTTGCAGCTTGTCTGCTAGATACGCAATTCCCATATTGCTCACAAAAGTGCTCAAAAGCATGACAATGAGAGTAATTGTTTGCTGTCCGTCCTTTATTCCTCTTGATGTTAAGAAAGTCTGCCGAAGATTGTAGAACAGAAAGTACTCTACGTTCACTGCCACATAGAGCAGCTTTGGCGTTAGAAAGAGCATTGAGTTGAGTTGCTTGTACACCATCAGCTGTAATTTAATAAAAATTGTATTTGTAGTGCAATTCTTTATTAATGGTGATAATGAAAGAGAATATCCAAATTAAAAAACAATAAAGCTTAAATTGCTATTCTAATGAAGGAGAGCACGCACGAGCAGCTACAATTAACTATGTCCTATATTAATTGCACACTGAGGAATAATTAAAAAATTCAAATTTCAAGTGCCCTCTTTCCTACAGAGAATCTTCGAATCAGAAGAGATGAAGAGTCTTTCTTTAAAATCACCTGGATCTACTGGAGCTAGAAGCATAAGA
>NW_026250316.1:0-3685 GCF_024244105.1 Nematocida minor | reverse complement strand
TCCTTTGACAAAAAGAGCAGTCTTATTTTCGATGTCACGATTCTGCAATATTCTTCTAGGGAGGATTTGACAGCCTCTTTGGATATGCAGGCTACAATGCTCTTTACTATTTGAGGGGCTCTTCCTGTCCATGGCTTCTTATATATCTCCAGCAGCTTATCGTACCTATTTTCAGCTGTGTATTGGAAAATCGCAGCTTGCACCATATCTCTCAGTGAAAGTCTGCTTTGTTTTGGAAGTTTGCAGTTCAGTATTTCTGAGACAGCACCAACTTCATTGCTTTTGAGCAGAACAAGGACATCCTGCGCACTGTACACTGATCTGTCTATTGCCAGTGCTGCAATTTGCTGCTGAACTGATCTTTTCAGCTTTTTTGTCAAGCCTTTTGCAAAGATAAACAGTCCAGGAGTTTTTTTTACATTTTCTATTTTCATTTTTATATCACTGGGTGTGTGTGCCTTATATGCCTCCTTTACTTCTTGTATGTGCACCTCAGCTGCGCTTGTGTACACTCTCAATATCTCTCTTTCCACTCTTTTTTCTTCTTTGATGCGTGTCAAAAGAAACAGCTGAATGCGCAGTGCTCTGCATGTCTGCTCTTCTTTTTCGCCCTGCATAGAATCTCTTACCATCTGGACCAAAGTTCTAATTTCTTCGTCTTTTTTGATCTTTGTGAGCTGCAGGACAGATCGAGTGACTGTTTTGTGCAGAGAAAGTGAAGTTAGTTTTTTTATTCTTCCCTGCTGGATGTTCAGCGCAGAGAGGACGCACTGGAAGGATCTCTCTGTCTTTAGCCACCGCGTGTAGCACTCTGCAACCGGCAGCACACTTTCCAATATGGATTTTTTGATCAATGAACATATCCTGCGAAGAGCCTGCTTCTTTTCTTTTTCGGGAATCTCTTCCACGGCTTTATACAGCTCCATTCTGTTGTACGCCTCTCCTTCTATCTCTTTTCTAACGTACTCCAGTACTGTCTCGTGAAGTGCCATTTATTTTGGAAGAGTGCAAAAAAATATTATGTCCATTGGCTGGGAAACCAACAAGCAGTCTGGCCTGAACAGAATGAAAATAAACATGGAGGGAGAGCTCACAGACTTTAACTTCTGGGAGGGAGTGCACAGCCTAGGCAGCCAGCTGAGCAGTGAAATAGCTCTAGATCCAAAAGAGGGACAGGCTGTGAACACGTTTAAAGTCATGTCTGTTACAAAAACCGCAAGGTACGATAAAATAACGGGAAAGAACAATGAAACAGTGTACATCTACGGAGACTGGAGACAGGGATCTCCGAAAATAGGAAACACTGTGAGCATTGTCCCGTGCCTGTGCTGTCCAGAGGCAATTGATGCAGGCGATCTGAACATCATCACAAACGAGTCCAACTATCTAATTATTCACTCAAAAAAATCACTGGTAGCAACGAACATAATACAGTCACTGGAGTGCGTGCGCAAGGCAATGCTCATGGAAAGCATCGAGCAGCTGAACAGACCAGTGACAAAGCCCCTTGTGCACGGAATAATAATCCACGAGTGGCTGGAGTTCCTGATAAAGAACAGAGGAACACCGATACCTGCTGTAGCAATGGAGCTGAAGAGAATTATTTGCAAATACACGCTGCAGCTGTACAAGATAGGAGAAAAAATTGATAAAATATTTTCCGAAATATTTAGACACTTTGGGACTCTCAAGGGGTTTATCAGCACGCTCGAATACACAGAGTCAAAAGAAAGCAAAACCGTGCACAGCCAGCTTCTCCAGCTGAAAGGAAAGCCAGACATTATTATATCCAGCAGCAAAGGAGAGACTGAGATAGAGCTGAAAACAGGACAGAACCTGCACATTGACAATATAGCACAGGTTATTCTCTACGGTCTTTTGCAGAAAGAGCAGAAGGGATATAGCTCGCAGCGTCTGTACCATCTGAAGAGTAACGCGTGCCAAGAGATTAAGCTCAAACACTCCGAAGTAATACACATTCTGTGCCACAGAAACAGAATGGTGAGAGAAACGAAGATGCCTCCCCGCAAAGTCATACCGCACTGTGCCATATGCAATTTAAGCGAGATATGCAGTAATATTTCGAAAATAGAAGACTCTGCCAGAGACTTTCCCATTCCGCAGTCAGTGGGATCACAGAAAACTCCGATCAGCGGGATGGACATGCTGAAGATAATGGACTTTAGCAACATATACCTGTTCGGATACCTGTGGGAGCAGATACAGGAGGAAGAGAACAGGGCAAAGGAAACAGCAGTGCAGGCCTCTGTAGATATATGGGACAATAACCACCTGAAAATAACTTTAAGCGAAGAAAAGACTAAGAGCTTTTTTTGCGGTGAGTTTGTAATGGTCTACGACATGGATATGTGCTCATTTGGAAGAGGAGTTATTTCAGTTGTCAATCAAGAAACAATTGAGATACACATGCACGAAAGACTGCTTTACGATCACAAGGGCCTTATATACATATCAAAAGACCCGTCTTTAAAAATGTTTGCTGAGCTAAGATCTTCTCTTCTTTATCTATTTTCCACCGAAAAAATCAAAAAAATGTGGCTGGAAATACCTGATAAGTCTGTCCCTCCGCACATTCCCTCTGAGTTTATCGAGGAGTTTCAGGATCTCAACAAAGATCAGAAGTCAGCACTGTACAACGCTGTGCACCCTGCGCCGTACGCACTCATTCATGGAATGCCTGGGACGGGAAAAACCAAAGTGATTTCTCTGCTGTCAAAGATAGTTGCAAGCCAGAAAAAGAAAGTGCTTATTTGCTGTTTTACACACCTGTCGCTATCTAACATAGAAAAAAGACTAGAGGGCTGTGCTGCGCTGAAGATATACAGAACAGGAAGAACTAAGGTAGAAGATATTGCAAAGTCTCCGGAAGAAATAGGAGAGCTCTTTGACTCATACAACATTATTCTTTCCACAACAAGATCGTTTTTCAAAGACCCTATTTTCGACAACAGAACATTTGATATGTACATAGCAGACGAGGCAACACAGCAAAACTTTCTTTTTTCAGTCATTCCCACCATGTTTTCATCTTCATTTGTGCTTGTAGGCGACCATTTGCAGCTGCATCCTCTGGCAAAAACACCTGCGCTTGGAATCAGTCTCTTCGAGCTTCTGAGAACAAGACACTCTGTCAGCGCGCTGACAATGCAGTACAGAATGCCACAGTGCATCATGGATGTGGCTAATGCTATGTTTTACAATGGGCAAATGAAGTGCGAACAAAAAGAGAAGGGAAGCATATCGTTCATCAATGCCACTGCAGAAGATGCTGAGCACATTGTGAGAAGCCAAAAGAGAACAACCCAGATACTGTGCTACTTCAATGAACAGGCTAGGAACGTGCGAATGCTGGGAAAAGAGGCAGAAACAGTTGATAAGTTCCAAGGGAGTGAGTGCAGAGACATTCTTCTTATTGTAGACTTGCTGCTGGCAGGGCCACCAAAACTGGAAATACTTACATCGCCAGAGAGACTGAATGTAGGCCTCACACGAGCCAAAGCATCCCTGAAAATACTGGGGAATGCAGAGTTTTTGAAGAAGTTTCCACTGTTTGAGCAGCTCTTCGAATATTTGCCTTATGAGGAGTATGTGAGCTAGCAGAAATAGATCACTCCTATCACCATTCTACACATTTTCCTATTTAGGCTATTCGAACTGCTCAGAG
>NW_026250389.1:0-71169 GCF_024244105.1 Nematocida minor | reverse complement strand
TCAGAGAGCGCCACTGCAAAATAGTACTCGTTTTCCTTTGTGTAGCTGTGCTGCACTATTCTGTCCACTACTTCTTTGTTCTCCCAGTTGAGTATTAGAAGCTTTTTGATCGAGTAGAACAGGCTGGATATAACGTCTTTGTCTGCCTCTGTGTCTGTTCTCTTGAGAATTCTATCTACTATCTCAGTGTTTCCCGTCTTTTCAAACAGCGCCTCAGCTGCTCTGCACGTAACCTCCCATTCGCTTTCGTTTTTTGAGTTGTCCAATAAGTACTCCACGGTAGCATCTATCCCAGCAGGGGCAGAAAGAACAAACTTATTGAAGAGTGCGTTCTCCTTGGCAAATGCTCTTAGAATGTGCTCTGGCTCTTTGCTCTCCAATGGTCTGCGTATTTTTAATATTCCGCCAACTATTATTGCTCTTCGGTTTCTGTTCATAAAAAATTTAGCAGAATATTCCAACGTCCTTACACAAACAGTTCATTTATTCATAATACCCAAATACCATCCAGCAAACAGCAAAAATAAAGCATACCTCTAGCATAGCTATATTATCGCATAAAAATGGTCAACACATTGCTGTAGTTAATGCAGCAGCTCCTCTTCTATTTCTGAATTATTCTCCTGTTATCTTCCTTAATAGCATAATTATAATGCAAATTATAATAGAGAAAAAGTGAACAGTGAAAGAATGCATCAGTTCATGAGCTAGTGAGAGATAAGAGATTGTTCTGGTTTTTGTATCACTTACCTACTCTGCTGCCATTCCACTGGCTGAGCATATTTCAAAGTTATTCTCGCTCCCGTTGTAGAAGAGAAACTGGCCCTCGCTTTTCTGGAAATCACCGCATATTGTAAACACTTGGTCATCTTCTTTATGCGTGAAACAGTCATATCTGTCGCCGATAATCACTCCTGTTATGGGACCAGTGTACGACAGATCAGTATACGTTATAAAAGGATTGAATGATGCCTGGGTCAGAAACACTCTTCCCAGCTCCTGTCTGAACGACCCTTGTATCACGCTTTCCTCCTTTATCCCATCGACCAAGTCAAATAATCCCGCTAAAAAAACAGACTTATCTATCACTATTTCTGCAGGATTTGTGGCTATTTTTAGATTCTTATGTGATCTGCACTCTCCGTGCGGATAAAAGTACCTCTTCCCTATCCCCGGTATAACGATAAAGTCAATACTCTTGTAGTCCTTCAAAAGAGTGCTTTCCAGCTTTGACTGGACATTCGCTGTGCTCTCAGCATCGCTCATCATCAGAACAACTGCTGATATTTCTATTTCGTAATCTGTGTACACTTTTAGAATGTTGCCCACTTTGCCAATGTTCTCCTGCGATGCCACAAACTGCGAAACTACAATGAAATTTGTTCGGTGTGTTTGGCTCTGCGAGTGGTTTTTGCTGGGAAGGTGAATGTCCTCCACCACAAACCCATCTTTCTCCAGTCTTCCCTCAAATCCAGCGCAAACTCCTCTTGATATAAAAAACTCGCCCTTTTCTATCCTCGCCACCCGCACAGACTCGTCTTCGTCTTCTATCTCCAGTGTTCCATCATCTAGCACCCTGGCCATTCCGAATATCATGCATTTTACTCCTTCTTTCAGTGCAACTATCGATGTTTTCTGTGCGAGCACTCTTTCTTTAAGGACTCTGTACCTTTCCACCCCCTCTGGCCTGTACTGCACTGGGTGCACTTCTATTTTCTGTCTCTCTTTTACTCTATTTTTCACAGCAGCATCTATTTCTTTTTCTGTGAGTATTCCTCCTGTGTAGTTCGCTCTTATGATGTCTGCGTACACTTCCATGGTCTCAGGAGAGAGCACTTTCTGTATGTACTGTATCACTTTCTGCGACAGCGGCACTCCCCTCTCTCTGGTGAACAGCTTGTATATGTCCATTTCTGTAGCAGTTTTTTCCTCTTTTTTCAGTACTTCCTCTTTCTTCCGGGCTGTTTCCGCTCCCCCACTTCTTCCGCTCATAGAAATAATTTACAAGAATAATGCCCAATAAATAGAGCCCAAGAATTGCTCACCTTCTACTAGCACAAGAGTATCTGTGCGATAATCTCCTATAGATCCACTATCTAAGCTAGATTATACTAGCTATACATTCTACCACCAGAACTGCCATTGTTCACATAGCACTGCACTATACTACAGTATTTCTTCTAGCTTCTCCTGCAGCTAGAAGATGCATTTCTCTTTGCCTAAACACTAAGCTAGTTCATTCGCACAGAATACCAATAAAAAGATACCTATCTGATCACTGGATATTCAGACAATAGCAGTGTGTTCAATCATGCACTAAATGACTGCACCAACCACTGCAGTGCCGCCATTAGCCACTCTGCAGCACATCTGTACTCTAAAAACTGCACAACCGCAGAGACACAATCAAAGACAGGCACAAGAATAATACAATACCTTCCACACGTGTTCTTTATTTAAAAGCACTTTCTGTGGACAACAGAAGGCCCGCACTCGTCGTACTCAGCCTTGCTGATCCACATCTGTTGGAAAGTTCCCAAAGAAGCCAAGATAGATCCTCCAATCCACACACTGTATTTCCTTTCTGGGTTGGCGACTACCTTCACCTTCATGGATGCAGGTGCGAGCTTTGCAATCTCGTCCTGCATTCTATCGGGCATTCCAGCGTACAGAGTTGTTCCTCCGGACAGCACAATGTTTGCGTACAGGTCTTTTCTGATGTCCACGTCGCACTTCATGATGGAGTTGAAGCACGTCTCGTGGATACCTGCGGTCTCAAGCCCCATGAAGCTGGGCTGGAAGAGCGCCTCGGGGGCTCTGAATCTCTCGTTTCCGATGGTGATGCTCTGGCCGTCTGGCAGCTCGTAGCTCTTCTCCAGCTCGCTGGACGGCTTTGCAAGCTCTTCTTCAAACGACGGAGCAACGTAGCACAGGGACTCCTTAATACTTCTGACGATTTCACGCTCTGCTGTGGTGGTGAACGTGTATCCCTTCTCTGTGAGAATTCTCATAAGGTAGTCTGTCAGGTCTCTTCCTGCAAGGTCAAGACGAGAGATGGCGTGGGGCAGGGAGTATCCTTCGTAGATGGGCACTGTGTGCGTCACACCGTCGCCTGAGTCCAGGACAATTCCTGTCGTGCGCCCGCTGGAGTAGAGGGAGAGGACAGCCTGGATGGCTACGTAGAAAGAGGGGCAGTTGAAGGTCTCGAACATAATCTGCGTCATTTTCTCTCTGTTGAGCTTTGGGTTCAGAGGGGCTTCAGTCATAAGGACGGGGTGCTCTTCTGGGGCGACTCTTAGCTCGTTGTAGAAGGTGTGGTGCCATATTTTCTCCATTGCGTCCCAGTCGTTCACTATTCCGTGCTCGATGGGGTACTTGAGGGTCAGGATGCCTCTTCTTGTCTGGGCTTCTTCTCCCACATAGGACTCCTTCTGCCCCATGCCCACCATGACGCCCTGGTGCCTTGGCTTTCCTATTATGCTGGCGAACACTGCTCTGGGGCCGTCGTCGCCAGAGAATCCGGCTTTGCACATGCCCGAGCCATTATCTATGACTAATGCTTTTGTTATTTCGTCTGCCATTTGCAGGGGGTCTGAAAAAGAAAAAAATAAATATTAGGAATAGTAATTTGATGGCATTTACCGGGAGAACATTGGAAGCAATTAAAGTTAATTAGAAATGGGCAGGCAATAGGAACGCTCTGGAAAACAGGGCAATTAATGAAAAAACCAATGAAATGGAAGAAATGGGCTGGCTCGTCTGGGGACAGGAAATGCAGGAGGGTTTAGATAGGAAATATTTTTGAGTTTGCGAAGATAGCTATCTGCAGAGAGCACAGGAGATGTGTACACAGGGAGCATGCAGAGCATGGAGACAGGTGGATAAGAGCATAGGAGCGTGTGCTGTGGCTATGAGAACTGCTGCAGTGGTAGATGGAGTGGTGTAGTGTTGCTAACACTAGAGTAGAAGCATATAGAGTGTTTAGAGTCTGGGGGTATGAAAGTGTTCTAAATGAAAATAATTATATTTCTGTGGTGCGAACATAATGATATTTTTGCAAGGTTATATAAAAAATGTTATTGACTTCATGGGGGAATAGGACAGCTAGATGCTGCTAGCAGCTCAGTATAGACATCTACTATGCAGAGGTAGTGATAGTATAATGGTATAATGATAGTGTACTAGTAGTCTTATTGCTTTTGTGAAAGTGTAGAATAATAATGCATAAAGACCATATTTACTGAGCTAGATTGAATAACAATAGTACTGCTTGAGAAACAAAGTGTATGGAATTTAATTTTTAAGAATAATTATTTCTATATTGTAGGAGTGTTTATTCTTGGGTTAATAATAGTGCTGTGTCTCGCATCTGCTCAGAAGACGTTCAATAGCTCCTCGAACTGTGTACACACTTTGGAGCAGCAGGTTGCAGCTGAGAGAGGATAGGACGAGAGAGCCAGGACATGGTGCATTCCTTCCGTGGGGTCTTCACCCGATGAAACTGCGTTGATGTAGAATATGTACGAGCTCTCCTGCTCTTCTTCTGTGTGCTTATTCTGGTCCGTTTCAGTCACATCTTTCTCCTCTGGAGTGTTTAATCTACTTTTTGTTTGTTTGTTGTTTGTTTTTCTGGCGTTTTTCATGAAATCAAAGAAGTTCTCTCCATTCTGGGACATTCCTATCCGTATGGACGTGCTGTCTAGGTGCGTCTCCAGGGGGTCCTTGGACACTTTCATGAGCTCGGTACGCTCTGTCTCTGAGTATATCCTGTGCCTCTCCAGGAGCTGGATCAGAAGGCCTGTGAACCTGCTGTACACTCGCGGTATTCTTACCTGCGGGTTTATCGTAATGACCTTTTTGGTCGTTGTTTCCACGAGGATTCTTAGGCCGCCAGACTTGTTCAGCGGGGAGTCTAGGAGCATCAGCAGACACTGGTGCAGGATATCGGGTCTGTACGCTGTTGAGTTCTGTCTCTTTCTCGCCTCTACCATTTCACTGCTCAGCAGACACTTTCCTGCTTTCGTTTTTATTATTTCCAAGTTTGTGTTCTGAAGAACGACTGTCAGCATCGCATAATTAAAAAATTAAAATTATTTATTTATAAGATCAAAGAGTAATCTAGATCTTATTGTTTTTGTATTTCATTAAGGATGGCTCATTATTTGTATTTATTATGAACAGAGGCACAAGAAATGAAATAGTTTCGGAAGTGTTTAGTATGCTAAAGAGAAAAAATAACTGTACTGAAATGGAAGAAGATAGCGTCTGTACGGACAGCAAAAGAAAAGACAGTTTCACAGAGTCTGAAGATATTTCGTACGAGAAGCCAGCCTACTCCTATGCCACTTTGATTACCCAGGCTATTATAGACAGTAACGAGAAGAAGCTCACCCTCCGTGCCATCTACGCATGGATCATGAACAAGTATCCTTACTTCAGACGGCAAAGAGGAGGCTGGCAGAACTCAATCCGCCACAACCTGTCTCTGAACAAATGCTTCTACAAAATACCTCGCACGCACAATGACCCTGGGAAGGGCTCGTACTGGACTGTGGACTCGGAGTATCTGAACGTGTTCAACCCGCACATCAAGCTGAAGAAGGGCGTCTACGAGGGCGGTGTGCTGCGAGAGGGCGACTGCAAATATAAAAAATACCAGGACGCAGACAAGCCCACTTTCTCCGAGATATTGAACAATGAGAAAAACTTTTTCGACTCAATAGGCGTCTCCGACAAACACATGTTCAGCAAGTCGTACGACTCTTTGGTCTTTGATGGGAACCTGAGGGACCTTGACGGAGACAGCTTTGAGAAGCTGCTCGCCCGGACGGAAGACCCGATCCAGGGCAATACTTCTGATTACTTCAAATTTTCAAAGTAAAAATAGATTGTTTTGTAATTAAATGCAATAGAATGTCATTTGTCTTCTTATTTACTTGCAGGTTTATTTGTCTGATGGCTTCACTCTTTTTTACTCCCTTGTGATTACATACAGCAGGTGCTTCTCGTCTTTTGAGGAGACCTTAAGAAGTGCTCCTGTTTTTACATCTAGCTCTTTTAATGGTGTATCCAGTAGGTCTGCATACTCTTCATCGTAGAGGAGTGAAGAGTTCTTTAGTATTACGGTCTCTCTTTCTATTTTTATATTTGCAGCTTCCAGAAGGTCTCTGAGCGTGTCTGTGTTCTTCGCCCTTAGAATGTGTCTGCTGAGTGAGCACAGAGGGCACAAGGGGCTGGGCTTTGCTGCTTGTACCTTTGTTATTGGGTGCTGGCTGGATACATAGTATACGTTGTGCACCTTTTTGTGTGCAAGCAGTTTTAGCTGCAGGACTATCACCGCTGCTACTATTGTGTTTGTGGTGATTACGGAGGGTATTGTTTTCTTGACTATTTCTCTTGTTTCTTCGATTGGGGGCACTTTTATCTTGTACATCTCTGCTCGGATGGCTGATACTTTGTGCAGTGTGTCTATGCTCTCTTCTTCTGTGTGTATTATCTCTTGTATAGTCTCTGTGTCTATTTCTATGCTGTATTGGAGCATGGCTATTTTTATTATTTCATGCTTTTCTTCCATTGGAGCACTGCTGTTTTCTCTGAGTGCTTCTTTTACCCGTGGGATAAAGTCGTACTTCGCCCAGTGTATGCAGTGGTGCCACTCTGTAGGCACTCCTCGCAGCGTGCATATAGGAAATGTCTTTACTGGCTGCGCCTCTGTGCAGGCATAGCACTCTGTCACCTGGGGGAGGGTGATGTACACCTGTCCATTGTATCCGCTTGAGCCGCTTTCTATCACGGGGGTATTGGATATAACGGCCATTGTGTTTATGTGTTCTCTGGCCTCGATATTATCCACACAGCTTAAAACGCAGTCGAACTCGCTGAAAAAATCAGCAGTGAAGCGGCTCTCTGCTATGGAGGCAGTGTGGTATGCAGCTGCAATGCGCCCTGAGGACTGCTTTGTGATGGCCTCTGCAAGCACCTCTGCCTTGTGCCTATTTACGTGGTGCTCTGCAAAGAATGCCTGTCTGTTGAGATTGGACACTTCTATCACATCCATGTCCACTATTACAAGGCGGCCTGTGTATGTCTGTATGAGGATGTGCGCCACCTCGCTGCCGATGCCGCCCGCGCCCACCATGAGAAGGCCTTTTGGTAGTAAAGGAGTCATCGAGTGGAAAAATTTTCAAATGGAAAACACGTGCTTTAGAGACCCCATATGGCTGCAGCACAACCTGCTTACTTCTGACTCGATACTGGAGTATTTTTCGTTCTCGCAGTTCTACGACAAAAACTGCAACAACGAGGTGCTGAAGATGCAGACAATGCATAGCACTCTGTCGGGGATAGACGGGTTTCTGAAGAAGATGTGCGGGATACAGTATTCTCTGCACTATGCAGAAGAGCCCTCTCTTTTTATCATCAAGAAGTATGAGAGGCTCTCGCCGGAGAAGGTTCTGATGCTGGACTACTTCTACATCATGCACGGAACAGTGTACCAGGCGCCGACAGAGAGTGAGGTAAGCAGAACCCGGTATACAAACGTTCTTTTTTCCATGTTTGACTCTCTGAAGGATCTCCCGTTTCAGAAGCCAGTGCAAAGTGCGACTAGTGCGTCTGTATACAGCAGAATTGAAAAGAAGAAGAGCATCTCTACATCAAGGATAGCTGGCCTGTTCAACTCGTACTACATGGACTATCTTAGACAGTGACCAGCAGTACATTAGATAATAGGCCAGGCAGCAAAAAAAAGAGCAGAAGAAAGCGTAAAGCACATAAGACAGCGTATATAAATAAATGATTTATTCTATAGGGGGCACGTGTTTGCTTGAGTTAGTAATAGGCCCGTGCCTTTTGTTTAGAATTAGGCTTGTAGAGGCTGGACTATTGTATTGTGGTATTCTAGCGCATTCTGGGCTATACGTACTCTAATAAAATATACAATAGGTTACACTTTATTTTTCTTGCATCTTCTGCACTCGCACTTACTCTGGATTTTTTGTGTACTTTTATTTCTGGGTAGACTTTATTTCTTTTATTTCTGCAACTCTGGAGACGCTTTGGGCTGTGTACTCTATTAATATGTACCACTTTAATTAAATATATAGCAAGGCTTCTCTGGTAATCTATGTGCACACGCGGTATGTGGCAGAAGAAGCGTGCGGTGTGCATTGCAGCAGAGCCTGGTCTCTACATCGTGTGCAGGATGTTCTTGTGCGATGTCCAGTGGGAGAGCTTTGAGTTTATTTCAGTCTCCCACTTTCGCACGGATCGAATGGCCTCTATGAACTTCATTGCCTCCTGCTCTTTCTGTCTGAACCTGACAACAATGTTCGCGCTTACAAGAGGATCTGTTTCGACTTTGTTCTGGTTAAATAGGTCCTCGAGGTCTGATATGTATCCGTTGGCTTTTTGGATCAGGGCTTTCTCGCTTAAGAACATCTTGTCTGCATACATCTCGAGCTGCCATATGAGGCTGCGAAACTCTTCCTTCAGCATGCTCGATGCGTTCGCAAGGGCCTGGAACCTTTTGAGAATATCGTTGGGCTCTGGCACATTCCCTGGCCCAAGCTTGAAGTACACAGACGGGTTGCTTGTGTTGTCAGGATTGCCTGCATCCATGTACTTCTGGAAGCGCATCACGAACCGAGACTTGAAAGACGGGAACCTGTGCATTATCCTCTCAAAGACGTCCAGGAAGGAGTCTTCGTTCTCCATCGCAGGCGCTGTCTGCTTCTTCGCGATAAAGTCGTCTGGGTTTATGTTTATGAGATCTGAGGGAGGCCCTCCCTGTCTTTCTGAGGTATAGTCTTTGTAGAAGCTCGCAGGGCGGCAGTGCACTGTGCTGAGCCAAAAAACAAACATGCACAGGTTTAGAGCTCGGGCTGCTTTGTTTCTTCTTCCCATTGTTTTTGAAAGTAACCCAACCCTTATATGCTATGTGAAACTTTGTAGGATTTAGAACGAATAAATATTTGTTTTGCGCATGGAAGGCAGGCTTCTGTATGATGGCTGCGCTGCCATAGAAGAACGCGTGCGGATAGCACTGCACAGCACAGACTCTGCGGTGGAAGAGTATTTAGCCAGAGTGGCTGGCTACAGGGAGATTTCTCTGCTGGGCACCAGAAAGAAAGAGCTGCCACAGCACCCGCATGCTATATGCTTGAAAGAGAATAAAATGTACATTGGCACATGGGAGGGCGATGTGTTTGTCTACGAGGATTATGTGTACCGCGAGAGATTCAGAGTAGCAGAGAGCAGAGTAGTGAAAATAGAGGAGTACAGGGAGGGAGTGCTTATAGTGCATGCGAATGGCACTATTTCCTACGTAGAGAATAAGAAGGGGGCAGTGCACAAAGTAGAGGGATACATGAATGGTGTAATGCATCCGTACAATCCCTGGCTTATATCGCAGACTGAGACGAGCATGCACGTATTTGACTTCAGCCATGGTAAGGGCATTTTCAGTGGGTTTAGCAAGGATCTTTCCGTCTTTGCTGTGCATCCTGCGGGCTCTTGTCTTCTCGCAGCACAGAAGACTGCAAGGCTGATAGACCTGCGGACCATGGAGAGCAGTGTAGAGATGGAGAATGTGTTAGAGATGAAGTGCGGGCTGTTTCACTCATCGTCCGTTGAGATGGTAGTTTCAGCGAAAAAGAGAATAAAAAATATAGACATACGGACACTGACGCACATAAACCAAATAAAAACAAAAACAAGTGCAACTGTCCTGCAGGAGTACAAACACAGCGTATTTTACTCAGGGCCTGAGCTGTACGTAAGAAGTGTGTGCCCAGTCACAGGCAAGTCGCTCTTTGTGCTTGAGAAGACAGCGAAGTACATGGCAGCAAATAGCACAGACCTAGCCATTGTAGGAGCAGAGAGGGTGGTAGATATTATAGGTCTAGGGTCAAAAGAGACTGGCTAATTATCAGAGAGTAGCTAGGAGACTTAGCATAAAAGTGAAATAAATGCGAACTTAGATGATTTATTCGTGTTCTTTCTTCAGGAGACATAGCCATTTCGAATTGCTCTATCTTTCTATCTGCTGCATGCTACTGATACTTCGGAGTATAGGATATACCCGTCTTTACCAGTATATTCTTTCTATCTGTGCCGTTTTGAGAGCTATGACTAGTTTTGCTGCTTTATGGCATGCCTGGAGCCAGCCCCGTGAGCATGGACTCAAATGGCGTGTTCTCGAACATCTTGGCTACTTCCATGATGTACGCTGGCATTTCCTTGTTCACCAGGTGCTTCAGGAGAGAGTTGCTGAAGTGATTGCAGTTGTTTCTTATTATGTGGTACGTTTTCTCAGTGTACAGCTCGTCTATCTCCGACAGAAAAGCGTCCAGTTGTGCATTGGTAATCTCTGTGCTTCCAAAGTCTATTTTCTTAGCGGGGCTTCCAAAGGGCGTGGTCCCAGGGGCGCTCTTCCTTATTCCCCCCATGAAGTAGTGCTCTTCATTGAAGACCACAAGAGACGTGTGCCAGATGCCCTCCAGCTCGATGCCCAGCATGGCGTTGAGGAGCTTCAAAGTGCTTTCGTTTCCCAGATTGTACACCCACAGTTCAACATTGGCCATAAACAATTTGTAATATTTTCTTTTATTTCGGAATGAACAGATGGAAGTTTGACGACTTTGAAATTGGAGCATCTCTTGGCCGCGGGAAGTTCGGGCGCGTCTATCTCGCAAGAGAGAAGAAATCAGGCTTTATCGTGGCGCTGAAGATCCTTGTGAAAACAGACATCACAGGATCAAACGCAACAAAACAAGTCCGCAGAGAAATAGAAATACAGAGCCATCTGAAGCACGAGAACATCCTCAGACTGTACGGGTACTTCTACGACGACCTGCACGTCTACATCATCCTCGAGTACGCAGCAAAAGGGGAGATGTTCAAGCTCCTGCAGAAGAAGAAGAGGTTCTCAGAGCAGGAAGGCGCAAAGTACATCTCGGAAATGGTGCAGGCCCTGAAGTACATCCACAGCAAAAACGTCATACACAGAGACATAAAGCCAGAGAACCTTCTGATTGGCGCAGACAACAAGCTGAAAGTCGCAGACTTTGGGTGGGCGGTGCACAACATAGACAGCAAAAGATACACTTTCTGCGGCACAATGGACTATCTTCCCCCTGAGATGGTGTGCCACCAGAAACACGACAAATATGTAGATTTATGGGGGGTGGGCGTGCTGGCGTACGAGTTTGTCGTGGGGAATCCTCCGTTTGAAGCCAAAGGCAGCACAGACGAGACTTTCAAGCGAATAAAGTCCGTGGAGTTTACGTTCCCAGCGTACTTATCAAACGCATGTAAAGACTTCATATCCAAGCTGCTTGTGAGGGAGCCAGAGAGCAGGCTGTCCATAGACCAGATACTATCCCACCGATGGATAAAAGCACACACACGCCCGAAAAAAGAGTAATAAATTATCTTAGTATCCTGCTGTTCCGGAGAGAATGCAAATAATAGGTAGAGTAGATAAGTGTGCTGGCGGATCTCTTTTATTTTACATGTTGACGGGTTTATTTTGTTTGTTTTTAATCAGAGGTTTGTTTGGGCTAATTGCGTATGAATATCCCATAATTTTTTATATTTACAAATGGGAGCTGCATCGAGTAAATGCATTGGAGCATCGTTGCATCTTATAAAGGTGGCAAAGAATTCAGCTGCCGACAGGTGCGGGTTACTTCCTATATTCCACTACATCGTGGAAGTGAATGGGACCGAAGTTACTTCGGAGAGTGACATTCTGAAAATAACGCAGCACTGGGCGGAGGGAAGGCTAAGCTTGCTTATCTACGACTGCAGATCAAAAAGCACGCATTTGGTGGAGATGGCTCGTGTAGATAAAGAGAAGATAGGGTTTAGCATCAAGCTAAACACCGCAGAGATGGCTCCTGTCACTTTTCGGATAATGGACACGGGATACAACTCGCCTGCTCTTGATGCAGGCCTGCAGAAGGACCACGACTACATTATTGGGCACGAAAACGGGTCATTCTCAAATATCTACGAGTTTGAGTCTATCCTGGAGAAGCACAGGAACAAGAAGATGGTGTTGCTGGTTTATAATGTGGGAATGATGAGCATACGCAAGGTGGAGATAGAGCCCAATGAACAGGGTGAGATAGGCTGCGACCTGGGCAGCGGTATTCTGAATGATGTTCCATTCCAGGAGGGCAAAGTGGAGATAGTTGGAGAAACAAGAAAAAGCGTACAAGGAGCAAAAAATAAGACAAAAGATGCGCTGGAAACAAATGCACCCAGTGGTAATACTGAAGGAGACACAACTGATCTGAATAGGAGTAATGAGGCTACAGGAGATATAATAGCACAGGATGCAGAGAGAGTAGAAACTAATAGAAACTTGTCTCCAGATGATGCAGCTGAATTAGCATCAAGAGTAGATAGTATGGTCATACAGAATGATTCGCCGTATGATAATGGACAGAATGTGGCACAGGAGATAGAAGAGGAGCTGGAAGCAGAGATACACGGCCAGGAGATACAGCACAACTTGGACCAGGCCATGTATGAATCACTAAATGCACAGGTGGCAGATGAAACAGAAGATATACCGCAGGACAATGAGGCAATTGATGAAGAAGTAGTGGACCACATCTCAAGAATATCAAAATCAACGAATGAAGATATCCTATCAGAATACCAGCTAGAGGAAATAAAGCCAGTCTCTCCTGTGTTTGACTACGACTATGCTACGTCAAACAGCATTGCATCAAGTATGCTAACAAACGGCTACAGCAATTCCCTTAGTACGCCCCAGGGCAGCTACACCAACTATCCCATGCACACCTCAACAACACCGCAGATAGCCCAGGAAACAGTAGATTATAACGGAAACACACAAGAAGAGCCATTAAATTATAGCAGAGATGCACAGGAAGTGGCAAACAGCACATTAAACAGTCCATTAGGCCAGAGCATTCATCAAGCAGAACAGAATATAGCACAGTACAACGAAGACGAGCAAGTACCAGCTCCAAACACTCCAATGCCTGGTGAAGATATGATGATGGGTGAAGAAGGATATCAGCAGATCTCTGATGCAGCTAATGGGTATATGGATACTCAGCAGATGCCTGCAGACTACATGAGTAACCAAGACGTACTAGATTATGATCAGGCTCAGCTAAGTTACGGTGGAAATACGCAAAATTATCAGAATAATGTGTTCTCGTGCAACACTCCATCATACTTTGATCTGTCAGATGGCAATGCATATGATGCTCACCCAGGACCACTTGCTGGATACCTACCAACTGATTATCTATCAGCTGACGAAATGAACAACACAAATAATAACTACTTTGCATCTAACTCAGCCAGTCCAAGCAACGAGCAAGCACAGCATCCACCGTATAACGAGACTAATCCATTCTACATACAGCCCGCAGAAGAAGGAGCAGAGAGAGATGATGCATCGGATGTATTCCACAGCAGATAGTTTGCCCTTTATCTATAACGTATTAGAGTTATTGGGTTATTTATTCAAGTTGCAATAAAGAAATATTTTATTTTTATGCTTGTGCAGAGAGTCAACGGAGACTTTTTTTCTGCCCGTAGGTCTCTTGTTGTCTTTGTGTACGTGTTGCTTCTTCTTTTGAATAAGGCCTCTGGGCTGCTGAAGAATTTGGAAATAATAAGATACTTTAAAAATGCAGAACAAAAAAAGATAATGCTCTATGGGTTGACTTCCATTCTCTCCTATCTCAAGGACCTTCTTATAATCCCTGTTGAAATGGACTATCTGTCGATGGCAATATACAGCAAACACCATGCCATTATGAGAGCACTGGAGAACGGTGGAAGCGAAGATGAGATAAGAAAGCTAATTGTGGAAAAAGAAGCAGAGATCGAAATAAGCGAGACAAGAATCAGATACAGCAAGAGATACTCGATGTATGCAGTTAAGTCGGCTGTTATTATCGCTCTGTTGTACAGTACGGGCATTGAAGTGTTTATTATCACTGTTCTATTCCTAGCGGTAGATCTGTTTATAAAACAAAAAAAACAAAAAATAGAAGAGGAAAAACAAACCGTGCATTTGAAATACACAGTAGCGCTGGACAGAGTGTACAGTCAAATTGCAGCATATAACCACCCGATAGAGAGCACACAGCATGCTAAAAAAGAGCATACTGCGGCATTAAGACATGCTCACAGGAGCAGCACATTGCAGTACAAGAGCCAGTCTACTGTGAAAGAGCTGCAGAAGTCGCTGTTCACTGTGCTAGAAACCGTAGTTTTCTGCACTTATGTAGTGATATCAATCACAGTTCTATGCACGAAGGATAAAGACATGGAGTACTTTATAATTATATACAAAAAGGTAGACAAACTCACCAAATACTTCATGAAAGTGTTCTAGACAGCATGTTCATGTACCCTGCACCAACAATGTATATTTCTTTGCAGAATGAACTCTTTCCTGTGTATACTTATGTCCATTCCATCCTGTGTGTATACTCTGTACGCTGCTGCACTCTCTCTTTTCTTTAGTAGTCGGAACATCTCAATAAATTAAATTAGTAGAAGTCTCAAAACTGTTGAATTTATTTTTCTGTTCTCTCTGCCAAGTTCTACTAGGCATTGTTTCTGCTTACTAAGAACCCAGTCACCACGCAGCCTGTTATAACTACCACCGAAACCACGAGAATAGCCATCCAGTGTCTTGAAAGGAAGTTCTCTGCTGAGTCTTCTTCTCCTGACAGCTTATTTGTTATCTCGCTTATGCTCTTCATCTCTGTGTAAATAGTGTGTGCAGCTGTGGTCATTTCGTCTAGGTCTTTGCCGCCATTTCTCAGTACGGGAACAGTCATGTTGCTTATCTTAAGAGCATACATTGTTGCTACTTCATCTGCGGATGCGCTGTTTTTATTATTGGCAATGAGCTTCTGGATCTCTTCCTTAGATACTTTTAGCTTCAGAGATATTTCAGACACGTTTTTTCTTTTCTCTGAGAATTGGTCGTCTGATAACAGGTCTAGCGAGATGCTGTTAGAAGATGCCTTTGACACACTGTCACCGCTTTTATTTGACAGGACTATTTCGTATTTAGCATTTGCGTAGTTTGCCTCTTTGCTCAAAAACCTCTCCAGTATCTTGTCTCCTCCAGTGGAAGCAGTCTTTCCGTCTGTGGACATTGTGGCATATAGACACAAAGTAAACTCCAAGTCAGCAGGCTGTTCTTCTTTTTGCGGGCCTTTGTCATTGCTCTCTTTTTTTGCGGTTTTTGTGCTGTCTGTTGCGGCTTTGGTTACTAGCTCAACGTTCTTTATGTTTCCTGCTAGGAGACACAGCTTGTCCTGCTTCTCTTCGTTTACTGTAACATCCTCACATGAGACATGCTTAGATAAGACAGTGATAGCTAGTAGAGCCGTAGATATCTTGAATATTTTCATTGCTAAATTTCAAAATTAACAACTATTTATAAGAAAATTTTAATCTATCACAAAACAAACAAACAATAAATGCCAAAATTTATCACAAAAGCATTGTGCGAGTGTATGTAAGCAAGAAGCCCATTTTTCTGGGCATAGGCACAGAGAAGCGCAGAACATAGACTAAACAGTGAATATATAGAGCAAGAAAAATAGAAGCTAAAGTTAAAGCCAGAGAGAGTGCCAGTTTATCTCTGCATACCTCATGTTTATTTTGGGATGTATTGCCAATGTACTGAGCTTTGGCTATATTAAATGCTAATATAACCCAAGAAGTAGCTGTTATTTAGCCGCTTTAAGCATTTCTATTAGTACAAATGCAAGCTAATTAAGCCACTGTGTCTGCCATTTGAGTATGCAATACTCTAGTACTGCTGAGATATTACTTACTATACAATGGCAATTTAATGGTGTTCTTGAGAGACGACAATTTAATAATTTTAATGGCCTTTGTCTTGGGCTGTATTTTAGCTAGCAAGAAATACCACTACTTATTACACATGGACACAACTTACTGCTCTGGTGCTACTATATACTATCAGCTATCTCGCTCAGTGCTCTCTCATCACTTCTACTTACTGCTCTCTGCACAACTAATAAAACACAATTCAAAGACACACCTCGCAGCCATTTAACATGCACGGGCTAGAAAGAAAGTATGGAATATGCTTTTTATTCTTACAGCATTGACACAGCTGCTAGTATTGCTACAAATGCGAATCCTAGGGATATCTTGCTACTGCTGTTGGGGGTGGTTGTCATCTTTGACTTCTTGACTATCTTTGTTGACTTGTCGTCACATGATGACTCGTCTACGTCGTCGCTGCAGTCTTCCTTGTCCTCTGCCAGCGCGCCTGCCTTTGCCTTGGTCTTCTTTGGGTTTGCGCAGTCTTCGTTGGAGGAAGAGCCGGCTCTTGCGGTAGAGAAGCAGACAATTGATAGAATGAGGATTGTTGCTACAGTTTGTACTTTCATTTTCCCATTTGCTTCTTGTGTTGTATTTATACCTTTATCCATTTTTAGACCACTGCAAAATGGTTCTGGATGTCTGAGAAACAGGTTATATTAAGAATAAATAGACTGTGTGTGCGAAATAAGAAGGGTCGGATGGCAATTATTACGCAGGCTATATTAAATAGTAAATTAATTGCAATTTAATACTGTGTAGTGCAGGAAAAGAGCAGAGTGTGCAGACACTATTTGCCAGACAGAGAATGCTGCTTAATAGACAGTGGTGCACAGACCGTGCCTACTAGACACTAAGTGCTGTCTACCAACAGTGCATAGTATGTTAATTCGACAATTCATAGAATAAATAGTAGCAGGATGAGAGTTAGCCAGCCTGCTCTGATAAGACATGGCTGAGGAGCGGCTTCATTGTGTTCAGCAGAATATTGCTCATGCATACGATAATATAGGCTGCACATGTCTTCCTAAGTCTTGACAAAAGAAAGCCATGCACAAGACTTTCTGCATACAGTATAGCAAGTGCAGCCGCTTCTTTTTTAAAAGTTGTGCATGCCAAAGAGTGACAGCACTTAGCACACACAAAGCAGCAGTGAGTGCTCTTCTCTTGCTATTTAATGAGACATGTTCTGCTTATTAATTGCACTATTTGATGATTAATTAATGCCATATATGTGCTAATTAATAGCATGTCCATCGCCTCTAGTTAACATTGCACGTCATGATTAATTAGTAGCATGTGTCATGGACTGACAGTTAATTTATCTGCGGTATATAATAAGTGCGGTTCTGAACACTGTATGATACTTTTGCTAACTGCACTGCTATCTCTTGCAGCGTGCTCAGATGCCAACCCAAGTCTAAGCATAAATAGATACGAGATGGAATACAGCTCAGACCACTGCAGAAACATCCCTGTCTCTCAAGCTGGCTGTCTACTAAGCATACTCCTCAATACTTCACTAGCAATCTTAGTGCTTCTTGTTCTCTTACTTGCCACTGCATGGTTACTAATTAACACATATCCTGAGCTAGTCATCTCGTGGTACAACTATCTGCATGGAAACAGCAGCTACACTAGTGCTGCACACGTGCCGTCCACTCTGTGCAATGATCTGATCAGCGGAGTAAAACCAGCATGCACGATCACAGACAACAAGATAGTATTTAAGAACATTTGGGAAGAAGATCTAGAGCTCTATCTGTGTCGCGCCCTAGACAGCTCTGCTACCCCCATCGAGCTGTCTGATCCTGTGGTCGATAGTATGCTAGACATGTACAATGCTACCTCTCCTGATGAAAACGGAGACCTATTGCAGAAGTACATGGAAAGGAGCGTAAAGAGCATTTTTTACAGCAGCGAAGTGCAAAGTAACGAGAAGAGAGGAGTGAACTGTGGGATAATTAGATGGCTTATTGATGTTCTAGACAAGAAAGTGCCTGGCTATGATGTTCTCTACAACGGAATAAATAATAGCCTCCAGAAAGTGAGTAGAAATGCACTAAGCATGTTCAAGAACAACACTCTCCCCGTTAGATACCGCACTAACTTTACAGAAGTCCCTAACTAGAGGTAAATCACAGCACGCAAGCTAAAGACAAGAATACTCAGTTAAATTATAAAGTGTGCATGCATAAAGATAAGTACAGGTTTGTTCTGCTCCATAATGACTGAGTCATCATTATTAGTACATGTTGCCAAGAGATATATATTACAATAATTTTAATAAATTTCTCTTGGATTTTATTTTAGTTGGCAACATTCTTTAATATAAGCCAATACGGAAAAATGATAGAATATTTCTTAATAGAGGAACTAGAACAGATTTTATAAATAAAAAATTTATCAACTGCAAATAAAAATGGAGGAACCCTTGGGAGACTTTGATCTAAACACAAATAGTACACCACACCAGACAGAGCACACCTTGGACCCACAAAACCCTTCAAGAAGAAGGAATACCGTTAAAGATCGCTTTTTCAAGAATAGCTCAACTTTTTTCTACTACTATGCAGTTCCTATTGTTGTAGTGCTTTCAGGCATTTCAATTTTTCTAAGCAGTAGATTTATAACTGTTCTAGTAAGTAGAAGAGCATTCAATTACATCTCTCAACAACAAGAGGTAAATGGATTCTATGAGAATTTGCCTGAAGATACAGAGTCAGGCATTGTTAGCTTAGATTACAAAGTAGGAGTCTACAAGAACATAGGAATGATTTCAGCTGCTCTTCTAATGCTGCTTATTTCTTATCTTATCAAAAACAAAAAAATACTAATGGAATTATACTTTATTACTCTCAGCATACTTCCTGTTTCTATGGGGATATTTGCGATGCTGTGTCTAGCCGGAGATGTTTCAACGCGTTTCTATCCTCCCTATCCAGCCAATTATCATCTTAAGATAATATACTTTATAGTAGGTTTGTTCATGGGGCTATACAGCTTTTTGCTTCTTGTATTCTTTAACGAAAGATACAAACAAACAACAAAAAAACTATGGTATGTGATGAACATGAATGTCTGCATTTTCTTATTTGGAGCACTGTGTGACCTGTTATTAAATTCTATTTATATAAATAGATCGAAAACTTTGATATATGTAGGAGGTAGTATTATTGCAGTGCTCAGCCTCCTTACGAACTATAACATGTCCATCTATGTAGTGAACAATTGGTTGATCAAATATTTGATGAGCAATAAGCATCCAGAAGAAGAGGAAGATATTCTACTAGAGCCACTGCAAACAGGGAGAGAGGAGATGACTGCAGGATCTTCTACAGCAGCAACAAATCCCCCTTTTATTCCATCAGAAAATAAAATAATGCTTAATACGGAAAGTCTTACAAGAGTAGATGGTGCTGTAAAAATAGAAGTGGTGGTTAGACATATTATTTTCCAAAAGGATTTCTACAATGAGTACTTGGCCATACTTGTGTGGTGCTATGCATGCTCTTTCTTGAAACAGACGATATTTATGGCGGATACAATAATTTCCCCAAAAGACAAGATTGATGATAATAGCTATCTATACCTTATCTGTCCGATAATCGCTGTAGCACTTTACTATTTACTGGCTTTTATTACTAAGTCTATAAGCAAGATATTGACTGTGGCATATGTGATGCATGTAGTTGGAATTATTCTCCTATTCGCTACTAGCTTTATCGGATGGGTTCCTCTCCAGAACTTCTCAATGGGACTATACTTTACGAGTTTTAATTTTGCTATTTCACTAGTCTCAGGAATACTCCCCATAGCCTTGGGATCGAAAACATCTAATCCATTTGTATTTGCTGTGTATATTCTTTTAACACAGCTATTCGATATTTTTATTCCGTTCCATTTAGATTCGAAATACACAAAATATGTATCTTTTACTGTGGTGAGCATTCTTTCCATAGTTTTGATTCCAATATACATAGGAATTAGAAGAGCAGAGAATAAAAAAAAAGAAAAAGTTTATGTTGGTGACAGTGCTATTGGCTTCAATAAATACACTCCAGGAGTAAAAGTTAACACAGCACGAATGCCACCAGCGCATTGAAGAGATGTATTGGTTTCTGAGACCTATACCACTAAATCTTATCCTTACACGATTGATAGTGGAAGCGATGATAAAATCAATAAAGTGTTCTAAACTTATTCTTTTGATGTGCAATTTGCTGCCTGCATAGCTGCTACTATTTTTTATCTGTAGACTACCTCAACTCATATACTATACAATAAATTTCTCTAGGATTTTATTTTAGTTGGCAACAATATATTTATTACTAGACAAATATTAGCAGCCATTTATCTGTCTATTAAGAGCTAGCTAGTGCTGTCTATCTACTGCTACTAAATCTACTATCTACTCGTCTTATTCACTAGTACTCTATTCAGTACACTTATCCCATTTTACCTTCATGCGAGCATAAAATACTTACCAGCACTCACTTTGCGGCTTAATACTCATATTGGTTATTCTTTGGAGCACTGATGGGATGGTTTTCAAGAGGCGCACACTCCCGCAGAGGATTATGCTCTTTTTTAGCTCATCTTTATCTATTATTTCTAGGATGCCGTTTAAGTAGTTCTTCTCTCTAACGATTTCCGAGTCTATCCCGTGTTTTGATAAAAACCCGCTGTCATTTCTTATTCTAGATGGACAGATAAAAATCTTTACATGAAAGCTTCTGTCTTCGCTAAGAATGTACATGTATCCGTTATTTTGAAACATTTTCATGCTTTCATTCTGCAGCTCAGATGAGTGCAGGAAATCTACACCTAGCTCTCTGAATCCAAAGACGATCGAGAGACTGTTTATTTTCATGCGGCCCATGAGACATTCGTTAAGAATAGTCCTTCCCAGGGCTATCCCGGTGCCTGTGCTAATTACCAAAATGTCTTCGTCAAGAACCAAATGGCTTTTTTTTATGTCCACTGTCACTTCGCTATTTTTTTCTAAATTGTACAAATACTCAGAACACACGCCCAGTATTTTCTTGTTTTTATGGAGCACTTCGATCTTTCCTGCTGTGATGGAATATAAACTGCCGTTTCTTTTGCTGATGGTGTAGTATCTTGGGAGTATTTTCCGGAACAAGTTTGACTCTACAGAGACTTTGATGTAGAAATCGACTAGAACATTTTTAAACGATCTTTTTTCTTGGAGAATGTACGAGTAGTAAGCGTCATACGAAGTGGATATTTCTTTCAGCTTGTCCATGTAAAGAGAAAGAGACTCAGGGGGGCAGAAAATATGTGCATGCTCTCCGGCAGCCACTAATTCATAGAGATGTTGTATCTTATGCTGCATGGGAACAGCGTTGTAGTCCAAATGTTTTGAAACAAAGTCAGCGTCATCAAGAAATATGAGAGACGAGACTGCTCTATAGTCGGTGTTAGTGGGGATGATGGACAACACATCACCCACCGAGTACTCATAATTATTTTTTTCTATTCTGAAATTGTACTCATAAACAGCCGAGTACATGGACCCGTATGATAGTAGGTCATTGGAAGAGAGTAAATTCTTATCTAGAAACACTGCACTTGTGCTGTTCTCTTTAGTTTTTTCGAAGATAGATGTGCTGCTATCTTTCAACAAACTATCTTTTAGCATGCTATCTTTCAAAATCGCATCTTTCAGTTCTACCAGCCATTTCTTGTACTCGGAGTACACGCCCATTGGGTCCATGTCATCGCAGTCACATCTTCTGCACAGGGGAATGCCTCCCACCTGCTTCAGCCTGTTGAACAGCCTTTTTCCTGCATAGTTGTACTTCTTGTAGCTTGAGTCACCCAGCCCAACCACGCAGAAGTAGAAAGAGAATGCACCGTTCCAGCTCTTTCTTTTTATTTCCTGCCAGAAGGCCTGCATATTGTACGGAGCATCCCCATCCCCGGTTGTAGAGCACACAAATATCACTAAACTTGCAGTGTGCAGCTTGTCTATGCAGATAGAGTCCATCTCTTCTACCTCTATAGAGAGATTATTTACTACCCTCTGTCTCTCTATCCTGTCAAAACAAAAATTTTCACTTGTTTTTGATTTTTGATTAATCTCATCAGATGCAGCTGCACCTCCAAAAGCGTCTTTAACATCTGCAGCTTCATCGCTAGTTCTACTTCTATCTGTCCCATTTCCCCCATCTACTACCTTTCCTGCCTCACCAGAGGAGAGGATGCTCTGAAGGTCTCTCTTCAATACTTCTGCGAGCTCAAACGAGTTCCCGCCATTTGACCCGACGCAGACTCCAATAAACATAAAAAAATAAAAATAAAAAGAAGAATAATGAACACACAGCTGCCAATAAAAGAGTACGACACGTCCCTGGAGAAGCTGGAAAAAGAGAACTTTGATTTGAAGCTGCAAATATCCCATTTGAAGGCCAAGTTAAACGAGCTAACAAACTCCTCTCTCACTTTCATTCCCACCTGCGACTGCAAAAGAACAAAAACAGAGACGAAGGATGTCCTTACAGACGTGAAAAAAGAAGTAGAAAAATTGCTGGAAATAAATGAAGAGGTGAAAAGCGAAAATGCAGAGCTAAAAAACAGAATAGAAGAAGTGTTCGATGAAAACAGCTCGCTGAGAAAGGACTGCATAAGACTGTCGCAGCACATAAAAGAAAAAACAGCCCAAGAAGAAGAGACCAAACAGATACTCAGCCAGATGAGAGAGGAAATAGAAACAGTGAAAGAAGAGCTAGAGGACATGGAGAACATAAAAAGAGAAAAAGCAAAAACAGAAGAAGAATACGAGAGACTGAGCAGAGTGGCAAAGACCATGGAGAAGGAGCATAAGAGCGAGGTGGATAGGATGAAGAGCGCGAACACAAAGATGCAGCAGCAGAATGCACAGCTGCAGGAGATTGCACACCAAATGACGCAGCAGATAGAAGAGTCTGCCAGGAGTAACCACCAACTCACAAACGAAAACCACAGCATATCAAACCAAAACCAAAAACTGACCCAGAAGATAAACAGCTTAAACGGAATACTGAAGAACCTCCAGGACCAGGTCGAAATAAAAGCACAGGAAACATACAAAACGAAGGAAATAGGAGAAAGGCTGGTGCACGAAATAAAAGCAAAAAATAAACAGACACAGGCAGAGAAAGAAGAAATGGAAAAAAGAGCAGAGGAAATCATAAAAGACAGAGAGGGGAAAATAGCACAGCTCCAGATGTCTCTGAATAAAATGAACACAGAAGTCCAGCACAACAACATACAAATCTCCAGAATCCAAAATGTGTTCAGCGAGTACATAAAGTACATCGCAGCCCTCACGGGAAGAGTGGCAAATGTATCCACGGAAATAGATAGAGCAAAGTCCAGCCAGAAAGCATTCCAGGAAGAAAGAGAGAAAGTAAAAACAGACAGAACGAAAGAAGCGCTGGAAATGGTAAAGAAAGAAAAAGACACGCTCGAGGGAATAATAAGAGAGGCAAAGAAAGAGATAGAAAAAACAAAGTCGGATAAAAACAAGCTGCTGGAGGAAAGAGAAGATCTGATAAACAGGCTGCACATCACCCCAAGCACGCTGAAAATAGCCCGAGATCTGGGGGTAAATGAATTCACAACAATAAACAACCTTTTTCTCACGTGGAAGGAGACAAAAGAAAGAGCAGAGCAGGAGGCCGCGCTGAAAAACAGAAGAGAGGAGGAAAAAAGAAACAGAAAGCTAGAAGAGTTCCAGACAAAGCTGCAGGCCGCCCTTTCAGAGCTGCACTTCTGCAGAAACTACCTGGAAGAAAAAAAGAACATCATCAAAGCCATAAAAAAACAGAACAGCAACCCATCGCTCTTCAAGAAGATAGACATATCGAACGAATAATTGCTATAGTAAAAGATGTAAAGACAATAAAAGATAAACATTACTATTTCTAGACTCTCAATAACTACCAGCTATCAAAGATAAAAAGACAGAAAATTCCCAACCCGTACACAATTTAAAAAGTACAGACATATTTTATTCAGAGATCATAGAAAGTATTTTTTATTCTTTGGAGCGCCTGTTCTCTTTATATGGCTCTCATTCCTGTTTTATTGTGCGTGTCTTCCGGTATCATAACTATCCTTATCTCCACAGGCGTGCTGATCTGCGCCTTGTAGCCCTGGGACCAGTCGTACCCCACAGCTATGGCTAGGTATCTTCCTGTGTGGTTGTACGCAGTCGCAGTGATTCCTGCATTATCGCTTCCCGACACGCCTGGGCCAGCTATTGCCAGTCTGCACTTTGCCTGTCTGTTCCACAGGATAACTACCCCATCAGATCCAGCGGTAAGCATTGTGTGCGGAAATGCGGGGTGGAACTGCACAGAGTTCACAGGGTACACATTCCTGTCTCCCTGGGTGTGCTTGCACCTGAATGAATAGTAGAGGGTGGTTATTGCATTACTTGGGCGCAGCCCAACTATTTCTGACTTTGACCCTGTTGTTCCAATTATTGCATCCTGTCCATCATTGGAGCAGGCTACGCTCCTTAGCTGCCATGTGCTTTTTACCTGGTACTTGCTCTGCTGCACTGTGCTCCCGCCGTACGACATTCCCACGCCTGTTCTCATTTTCCCAAAGCCTGAGGCGCCTCCAGTCTGTATCTTTTCCAAAGTGTACACGTCATAAGAGACCAAATTGTTGCTCAACAAAATAGCTACAGTGTTCATTTTGCTGTCCATGGCAAAGACTTTATCCTCCATTATTAGCTCCTTTGGGGGCGCCTGCAGGTTGCTGATGCTCCACACCTTCACTGTCTTATCCCAGCTGCCGCTCATCAGAGTCATTGCATTGGTGAACGCCATGCAGCTGACAGCCATGGAGTGGCTTCCCAGCTCAGACATGTTTCCGCTTGTCATGTCCACAGCTCTGATCACTCCATCCGCGCTCCCAGTGAAGAGATAGCGCCCGTCTCCTGAGAAACAGCTGCACAGAATGGGAGATCCGTTGGGGTTGGGGATGGACGTCTTAAGAGACATTGTTTCGTGGGAGTTAGGATTGCTGGGGGCGTAGATGTACACAGACCCGTCCCACGAGCACGCAGTCAGGATGTCCTCGCACGGGCTGTACTTTATCGATGATATAGAGTCAGATGGAGCCTGCTGTACTATGAAATCGTTTAACGTTGTTTCTTTATTTTGCTGCAGCGATGCAGACGTATTTGAGTTGTACATTCCTACTATTTGCTATTGTAAAAATTTTATTATTCACTTCCATAAAACAGAAAGCATTTCGCTTAGTGGCTCGGTGGTAGACTCGAAAATAAGAATGAAAAGAGCAGAAAAATAAAAGACGGGGTAAAGACAAAAGCAGTCTTATCAGCCAGTGAGTAGAATGCCGATGGCTCTTAGGATGATTTTTGAGAGTTCTTCAGATATATCTGCAGTCATTGCACTTATCTGTACTTTACTAGTTCTTGTGATATACTCACGATACCACTAATTTCTCAACTTTTCAACTTCTATTTCTGGGCTGCATTTCGGCTGCAATCAACACCCCTTCTACTTGGACATACTTCTCCAGCTACTTCTATCCTTCTCTATGTACTTTTTACGCACTCCAATGATTATTTGGTGGTATTGCAATATTTTTACGATTCTTTATCCAACATAGTGATCATAATAATTATTTTTATTATTCTTTTGAGATTATATGAGTATTAAGGTACTTTTAGTGCTATTTTTTATGCTATTTGGTATTAAAATGCGAGAATTTGACGTATCTGCTGCTTGTCTGCTCTCTGTGCTCTCTTTTTCTCTTTTTCCAATACTCTTTGTTTTTCGAGTGTAAAATATTTTATTATTTGATTAATTAAATTTAAATAATATTTTTTTTCATTTTTTATGATGCAATCACAGCAGAAGACGCAATTGAAAAAAATACTTCGTTTTGGTACTGTCGTAGTGGTGGTAGTACTGATAGCAATACTTCCATTCTACTGTATAAGCTTGAGAAATCAAAACAAAGCAGCTGATACTGCAGAGCCATTGATTGACGCAGAAGTAGAGCCCGTGCCCATCACTAAGACAGAAACAAAGACAGCCCCTGCTATATACTTCTTAATTGAGAAGAAGTCCGACATCACAAAAGTGTTCGAGAGAGAGAACATCATCCCTGTGAGATCTCTAAGAGACGAGGAGAAGGTAGCAAAGAAGCCTTCTCTATTCGGAAGAATAAAGGGGTACTTCACAAGAGAGGAAGAGAAAGAAACACTCGACATCACCCCAGAGGAGATGGCTATCCAGCTGGACAGCAGCAGAAACATTCTGCAGAACTACAACGGAAACCTCATCAGAAGAATAAACGACATGAGAACCGCTGAGAAGAAAGTGCTCATCTTGGACATAAGAATGAAAGTGCTGGAGCTATCCAGCATACTCCCATCCAAGCACACTCTGCTCGACGACTCAAACAGCCTCTTCTGGTTCACCGTGTTCTCCTCTGGTGACTCTGTCTTCGACTGGATGGCCTACACTCTCTCCCAGGAGGAGCTGGAGAACATCCGCAACGAAATCAGCGAGCTATTCGAGTCAACCGACTCTCCTTCGAACGTAAGAGCCAGCCTCTTCAGCACCCTCAAGGACTACATCACAAGAGTCTCCCAGGAGGCGGGATTCGGTGGAGAAATCACCAAAGTGAGAGAGTCGCTTGTTGACAGACTCAGAAAGTACAAGGCGCCCCAGGACATGATCAACGACTCAGAAGAGTCCTGCCAGACAGAGAAGCTTCTTCTGGCTCTTGACGTCCTCTCGTACCTTGTCCCAATGACTGATGACTCGCGCAATGAAATAGCCTGCAGAGTCAACGCGATCAAAGACAGACTCTACAACGCAACAGAGATTTCAGAGAAGAGACAGATGAACGACTACCTGAGAATAACCAAGAAGTACAACGAAGACCTCGTCAGCCTCATCAACAGATACATGCACTTTATCGCAGACCTGGAGCAGTATGTGAGCGTGTGCAGCAGAAGCACTGAGAACATGAAGAACATCGCAAGAAAGAACGAGTCATCGTACGTATACGACTTTGCAACAGATGCCAACCCAACAGACATCATCAAAGGCGTAGGAAACATGCTCGGCCTCTCTTCAGACATCTTTGCGCAGTACAGACAGCTGCTGGAGATGAACGATGACCTAGTGACTCTTGTGACAGTAACAGAGGAGGTGGTTGAGGTGCCAGTCATCGTAGACACCCCCATTGCCGTGGAGGAAGTCTCCTCCTGCAGCAGCCACTCCCACTGAGCAAGCCAGCCGCCTAGCAACTGCATATTTGTGCATTTCTTCTTATTTTGCGCCTAGTGCTCATATGAAACAGGGTTTCTAATAAATACCCTCGCAATAAATAAACATTAATGCAATTTCTTGTTCTCCTTTTGCTCCTTAGCAGAGCACACAGTAAAATGCTCGAGGCAGTAGACTACCCCTCCCGCTTCCTTGGGACAAACGGACACTCACTGTGTCTGACCTCAAGGGAATCCACCGCGAAAATACGCAAGAGAAAAGTGTTCTTGAGAAGAAACAACAAATTCTACACAATAGGCGTAGCGCCAGATGGAGAAAGAGCGGCTGTGCAGGAAGAGGCATACCCTGTGTACTCGTCCAGATTCATCACCACAACAGAACAAGTCCACCCAGACAAAGAGATGCATGCAGGCCAAAATGTACTCAGGGAGGTACACTATATTCCGTACGTCAATCTACCACAGAGCCCACACGGCCCCTTTTTCCACCAGTTCAGCGGACAGCCGCCATACGTCCAGCCGTACGAGCCGCACAGCACTGCTCCCTACGATCCGTTTGACTCGTATAAACAGCCTGGTATGCACAGACAGCCATCACACGACTACCAGTCTAGTAGATTTCCCTTCGATTATTATCCTCATGACAACCAGCCCAGCAGACAGACAGTGGATAAACAGCCGAGCAGACAACCACCGTATGAGCAGCCCTTTGACTCGTACAGCAGCAGTGCTCCTGAGAAAGCGGGCTATGAAAGTGTTCCGAATATGCCACCAAATGATATTCCGTACAGATCAAGCACACCGCACAGCCAGTCTGATCAGGCAGAGAACAAAACACACCAGCAGATTGCTACTCTACTAAGCACCCTAAAAGACACTATACACTCTATGCGTAATAGCCAACAGAACAGCACTGCCACGGAGAATGATAATACTGGATATGGCAGCACAGGATACAATAACACTGGCTATAACAATGTAGGTGATGACAGCCAGTATAACAACAGTGGTAATAGTAGCAGTAACAACAGTGGTAACAACAGTGGTAACAATAGAAATGAGATGGTTTATGGTTATAATGGCAGTAACTATGCCAGCAGTGGCAATAACAACAGAAACAGTAGCCATAGCAGTAACAATAGTAAACAGAACAGTAGTAATAACTATAGAAATAATGGCCGTAGTGGCAATGGGAATAGTAGGCGCAGTCATGGCAGCAATGCCAACCGCAACACTAGTAATAATGATAGCTCTGATAGCGGTGATAGCGGGACAGAAAGAGATGTAGAGAGCGATAGCATAGATGCCAATCCGTTTGATGCCAGGATAGTGGAAGAGGGTAATATGATAATACATATCGCTAGAGAAAGCAACAACCACTGTCTTAACTACATAGACAACAAGTTTCTGTTCAAGCCCTGTGATATCTCCAGAGACATAATTAGATTTAAAGTCATAGAAAGAGACGCAAGAGAGCGAGTAGACAGAGCAGAGCCAGCAGACAGAGCAGAAGAAGCAGAGAGCAGGATAAGCCCCGAAAGGAAGACGAAGCTAGACCTGGGCAGCATCACCATGCCCAACTACACTAACAAAACGGATAGACTATACGATAATATAAAAAACAACCTGCACGAGATGGGATCGCTGCTAAGAACAGGCGTGCTGAAGATGTCCAGATACAGAATGCCCGTGTCCTCCAATGCAATAACGAGAAGAAAAGACAGAAATATAAAGAGGGAGATAGAAAGAGAGATGGAAAGATGGAAGAGAATAGAGGCGAAAAGACCCTCTCTAAAGAAAGACTACGACAGGATAAAAAAGCACACCCGCGACCTAAAGAGAAAGATCAAAGATAGGCGCGCTCGCAGCAAGTTCAGTATAAGAGATATGTACAAGGACAGATTCAACCTTAAGAAGAGCAGCCGCAGCAAAAAGTACAGCAATGATGACAACTGTGATGTGGATGCTGATAGCTGCGATAGAAGCCATGATAGCGGCAGTAGTGACAGGCTCAATATTAGAGATATGTATGAGGACAGGTTCAACATAAGAGATAAAACAGACAGTAAGGATAGCACAGACGATAATAATAACTCAGCTCGTGATAGGTATGACAGTGCATCTGAGAACACGAAGCACCAAATACACGCAATAGTACCAATGCACCCAGTAGTACCTGTAGCACATACAATCAGCCACATAGTGCCAATTGATCATGCACCACAGTCAGTGCACTCAGTATACCCAGCACAGCCAGTTGATCACATCGTGCCTATCGTGCCAGTAGTAGAGCCAACTCCGCAGCCAGTTGAGCACATAGTGCCAGTGCACGTAGTAAAACCAACTTCACAGCCAGTTGGCATAGTGCCTATAGTGCCAGTGCATGTAGTAGAGCCAGCAGATCACATAGCTCCACCAATGGTACAGCCAGCGCCTGCAGCAAAGCCTGGCGCAGAGTCAGTGAGCCATCTAATGTCGCTGGCACAGTCAATGACACCCGAGCATCCTGATAGCGTGCCAGCTATGCCTGGTAGTAGTCTTTCTAATGCGTTTACTTCCTATCTCAGTCCACTCACCACAAGCACCAATCTAGTAGGGAAAGAGTCGCAGGGAAATAAGGGATACTTCAGCAGCATGCTGTCTAGCACGAAAGACAAACAGGCAAACAGCAAAACATCCAACCTATCAACGAGTAAGCTAAACAGCACTGCTGCAGTTGCCAGCCCGACGGCTAACAAAGTAAACATGCCCACCCGCAAGGCACTAAGCAGCCCGTTCTTTAGCACACTGAACAATCCAGTGAGCAGCTCGCTAACCAGTCCCCTGACCAATCCGCTAAGCAACTCAATAAGCAACCCCGTAGAGAACAGCACAGTAGGAAAGACCACAGTAAACAACCCAATGACCAATTCGCTAACCAACTCGCTGAATAGGTCTATTGGCAACTCGCTGAGCAACGCCTTTAGCAATCTGTCTAAGCTATCCAGCCCCATGCGCAGCTCACTAACTAGCCCGCTGCAGGACAGCAGCAAGATAAAGACCAGCCAACAGAGTAATTCGCTAAGCAATCCGCTGAGCAATACACTGAATAATCCACTAGATAATTTCCCAAACAGTACAGCTGACAGCACTAACTTACTGGGAAGTAGCCAAATGTCTAGTCCACTAGGCAGCACAGATAATAGTCTACTAGGTAATACTAATTCCCTAGCTAACTCATTCAGTAACGCTAATTCACTAAGTAATTCCTTGAGTAATTCACTAACAAATTCACTAGATAGTACCAATCCATTTGGTAACGCCAATTCACTAAGTAATTCACTAGATAATACTAATTCACTAGACAATCCTCTAACAAATCCACTAGGTAATTCACTAGGCAATGCTAGTTCACTAGATAATTCACTAGGCAATGCTAGTTCACTAGGTAATTCACTAGGCAATGCTAATCCACTAGGTAATTCACTAGGCAATGCTAATTCATTAAGTAATCCACTAGGCAATTCAATGGGAGGCCTAACTGGGCCCATGGGCATGATGAATATGAGCAGCAATCTAAGTGAGAGCTCAGAGCAGGGCAAGCAGAAGAATAGTGCTGGCGTGTCCTCTAGCAGCTCGCCCATGGATATATTCAAAAGCAGCCTAAACGACCTATTCAGCGGTGGCAGTGATAAGGATGATACAGTTGTTGTGAATCACATACCCACTGAGGGCTCTTCTGATAAGCCAGAAGAACAGGCCAGCGATAAGACGGCAGACAAGCCTCAGAAGCCTGCTGACTCTGCAGCTTCCAGCGCCTCCCAGAAGAAAGAGAATAAGCTCAGCGGATACGAGAGTCTTTTCAGTTTTTTATCGTAAATAAACACATATTATTATTCTTTCCCTGCTCCCTTGGAGAACAAAAACCTTTCTATTTATACTTTTGGAAGCTTTATTTACTACTTACCATATTTGGCAACTGGACAGCCCTATACTATCAGATAGGAAATGTGTATGCTCAAAAAGGAAATTACTGCTTAGAGCCCTAGCGCATAAATATAAATTATTTTTGTAAAAATTATTCATGGCACCAGTGCAGACAGTTCCTAAGCAGATGGAAGCAACATACGTTATGATAAAGCCAGACGGCATAAAGAGAAGGCTAGTGGGAGAGATCATCTCCAGAATAGAGAAGAAGGGATACAACGTCTCGTATCTCTGCACTGACTTTGCCACTGAGGAAATACTCAGAGAGCACTACAACGAGCTTGTATCTAAGCCTTTCTTCCCCAGCATAATTAGCTACATGACCAGCGGGCCTGTTGTCAAGATGATAGTAACAGGGCACGAGGTTGTCAAGGGAATGAGAAGACTGCTGGGCGCCACCAACCCAAGAGAGGCAGAGCTCGGCACAATCAGAGGAGACCTCGCCAACTGTGTAGGCAAGAACCTGTGCCATGCCTCAGACTCCGTGGAGAACGCAGCCCGAGAGATAGGAATATGGTTCAGCGCAGAGGCCATCCAGAAACAGTTCCCCATGGACGACTACTCTATGATCTACGAGAAATAAACTAACTATTACTACTAGACTATCTACCACTGCTAAGTTAATTGTCTGCTATGGCTACTGGAGCAGCTGATGTCTATCTGTCAACTGTGCCCTATTTATCCAATTGTCTGCCTGTGATCTGTTTATCTGTCTACTGCCTTTCTCAGTATGGTTATATTGTTAGTGCAGTTGTATTGGTTGCATTTTGTCTTGTGTTTCACCTGCGGCATGATCTATTTCAGTGGCTAGTCTGCTTGATGCATGTTTATTGATGCTCTCCTATTGGCCACTTTGCTCTTCTTGTGATTATTCTTCATATTTATACGCACTGTATGGTAAGTGTATGAATAAAATAGCATTGGCAGTAGTACTAGCAAACATTATAGCAGCAAGGTGTTTCTTTAATGAAATAGTAGACAAAGCACAGAACATAGGGAATAAGATAGGGAGTGCAGCCAAGAAAGCAGCTAAAAATACGCCTGTAGGAGCAGTGGCTGATAGCCTGTACAGCGAACTGGTTGAGCCAGAGGAGCCAAAGGGAGAGAAAGAGGAAGAGAAGAAGGACACAGCAGAAAAAGAAGAGCCAAGGGGAGAGAAAGAGGAAGCAGCTATAAACAGCGCAGAGAACAAGAAAGCGAATAAAGAGAATAATAAACAACAGAAAGGCCGTGCTAAGGATAGGAAAGCCAATCCTGACACAAAAAAGGACTCAAAGGGAAGTAAGCCAGCAGACAAAGCAGCTGATAAACTCATGGATAAGCCAGCAGACAAAGCAGCAGTCAATGCATAAGAATAAATAGTGGCTGTTTATTGTATTTAGATTTCTTTTGTTTGTTCAGATACTCAGGCTGTGTGATTGGTTAGTATTTTGCTACGCTGAGTATTTTATTACTTGTATTCTTATTTAGTAAGTGTATATTTTATTTTTATATTTATTTTTGTAAGTAAAGTGTACTTGGGAATATACGTACGTCTTGGTTCTTATTGTGGCTAGTATAATTTAGTTATATACTGCTCTCTTTCCAGAATTATGTAGACTATTGTTCCTAGAGTGTTGCGTATGGTGTTAGACACGCCGATTACATAGCTATCCAAGCACAGGTACGTGTTATACGAGGGAACAAGATACAAGCTGCAGCCCATCAGGATTATAAAGATGGGCTGTATATCGTATATAAATATAGACACAAGCACCACCAGCGTGCTAATTACTGTTAATATTATGTAGTCCTTGGGGTACTTGTTGGCGTATATCCATTTAAACATAGTAACAGACGTAAAAATAGTCAGATACATGGATGTGTTGGATATGGTGGAGAGTAGGCCCACTATTCCTGTGGAAATGAACGATATATTCACTTTTTCTATGATGGAAGAGACTCTGTTGGCTGTCTTCCTCTTGTCTGTGCTGTATCTGCTGACCAGCTCAGAGTATTCGTCATAGAAGCAGGAGAAAGGCGTGTCTTTGAAGATTCTCGAGAGTTTGTTGTAGACAGGGCCGTACAGAGCAGATGCGTCCTGCGGGTTGATCAGCTCAACAGGCGGCGTGGGAGCACAGAGCACAACTAGCGCGACCTGGAGGCAGACAAGAGCAAGAACAAAAAAGAAGGACTGGAAGATAGGGGCGAACCCAGGGATAAAAGACAAAAAGAAGAAAAACACGCAGGCCTGCATTGTCATCAGGATGCCCAGCAGAGAGATGGCAAGATCCCTGAAGGGAGAGAGCGAGAGACGGGAGGTGTGTATCTCAGCAACTGTCTGGGAGTACGCTAGAAGAAACCCTACACAGAACGCCCTGAAATACCCAGAGGGCAGGAAGAAGAGAAGGAAAGAGGCAGCTGAGGATACAGTCAGCTTTGTTTTTGTGCTTTTCCCAATGATAGCGAGAAAAGAGAGAGATCCTGCAAGGAGAGTCACAAGCACCTCCCAGGGGTCAGAGATTATGCAGGACAGAGCAGCAGGATAGGAGGAGGCAATGACTACTGCGAAGATGGATAGTTTAATGGGGGCAGGCACAGTGCGCGTGTCGTATTCTGGCATTGTTTGAAAAGTCTGCAAGTATTTATTATACAGTGTATCAGAACGCGTGCCCAAATAAAAACAAACAAAACAGGCTAGGCAGACTAATCAATACTGGAGCGCCAAAGCACTGGAAGAACAGCAAGATATCTGTTGCAATGTGTACAACCAGCAGAAATGCACAAGAAGCACCATCTAGCTAGATTATGGTATAACTCTGCACAGCAGCTGAATGCAATATGTCTATATAGGGCAATCTAGTAACTATTTATTTATTTATTGCAATCCAATACTAGCTAGGTAAAAGAATAAGTCGCCATAGTGTAGTGGTTATCACGCATCCTTTACACGGATGAGGTCCCCGGTTCGATCCCGGGTGGCGACATTTTCTTTTTATTTTTATCTATTCTTTAGCGCTCTTCTGCTCTTCCAGCGCGTCCTTTAGGGCCTTCTCTGCGCTCTCTGCCTCTTCTTCTGTTTTCAAGCGTATTCCTCCCGTGTACTGCTGCGCGCTCTGCTCTACTCCCGTGAATATCAGCGTGTTGCTCTTGCAAAGCAGCTGGGAGCTATGCGTGATCAGCATATTCATTATGATCCGTGTGTTGTCCAGTATGAACAGCAGCTGTATGCCTTTTCCTGTGATATTCCTGGCCTGCAGTCTGCCTTCTGTTACCTCCTGCCACTCTTCCTCGTGCTGTCTGTAGAGCACTCCCCTCACTGTGAGAATAGTGGGGTATACAACAGTGCTTGTCTGCGGCTTCATCTCCTGCTGTGCTTCTTCAGCTGGCTTGGTGATGGATATTTGCTGCGGCTTCAGCTCTTTCTTTTCCTTTGGAGCCTCATCGAGAAAAGACTTTGCTTTCTTCATTCTGCTCAGGAGAGTGTCTTTGTTCTCCAGTGCCATCTTAAAAATGCAAAGAATATTTTCTTATATACAGACAGTATTTATTGGGCAGTGCGCTTCTATATATGCACATTTTTTTATTTTTGCATGAACAGCCAGCTATCTAACGGCAGAGCAGCAGAGGATGTGCAGCAGGAGCAGAGAGAGCAGGAGAGATCGAGCAAAGATATGGGTGCTGCCAATGGCCACTGCACAAAAAGTGACCAGGCCATAAAAGAGCATCTTACTGAGCTGTTTGACTCTCTCCCGCAGAAGAGCCCACTGAGAGATAGAATAGAGTTTACTGTCTGTGAATCAGTAGCCACTATCTCAGACAAAACCCGTTCTGACTCTAAAAAGATACGCCTTTTTTCTCCTTTTAGCTATCTTAAACACTTACTGGACGGAACAGAGGGGAGCATGCTAATAGACCAGCTCCTCTCGCTATTAAACACGCCCTCTTTGATGACTCTGCACGCTCTGCCAGATGTCCATGCAGGGAAGGTCTTCCCGGTGGGCATATCCTGCACTTACAGCGCAGATAGCCCGTCGTGTGCAGTGATTCCCGACCTGATAGGCGCAGACATCAACTGCGGCGTAAGAGTATGGAGCACAGCGATAAAGAAGAGCCTGTTCATGGAGAAAAGACAGAGGATAATGGATCTAGTGGCAGAGCGCATAAAAATAGATGTAAGATGCAGCGATGTGCCTGTGCTTGGAGATGAGAACGATGGTACGGCTATAAATAGCAGCAATGCACAGTCTAGTGCTGCAAAAGGCAACAAGTCCACAGACTGTTGCATAGACGGCATTGGCACTGTGAATATAAATAGTGTTGTTACCGAAGGAATCAGCTATCTCGTGCGCATAGGCCTGGCCACTCCTAGTGACCTCTCCTGCACTGAGTATGCTGGGTCCATGCCCGTCTCTTCTGGCCGCGTGCTCAGTGCTAAGACTAAGCACAGGGGGATAGTTCAGCTGGGCACGCTAGGCAGCGGCAATCACTACCTAGAGTTTCAGTCTGTTTCCAAAGTCTACAATAATAAAACATGTACAGATTTGGGCTTGGATACAGATAGCATATGCATATCGGTGCACACAGGAAGCAGAGGGCTGGGCAGCAGAGCAGTGCATGAATACCTAAGTAAATGCCATTTGTATAGGAATGCCGCCACAGGAGTATGCGAAGTGCCGCTAGATAGTAAACTAGCACAGGAGTACCTAGAGACAGTCAATGCCTGCAGCAACTATGCCTTCTGCAACAGGGTTATCATAGGAAAGCTGCTGGAACAGATACTGCTAGAAGTGTTCAATGAAGACATTCGCATGGGAGCAATCAGCGACTCAGTGCACAACGTGATGAGACTAGAAGGCAATGTTCTTACAGTCAGGAAAGGATCTACTAAACTGGGAAATACCAGTAGCACTGCCATAAAAGGCAGTAGAGATATATCTGTAAGCAGTAATAATATGCCTAGTGTTGTAAGTGTGGGTGGCTCTATGTCCACGGGTAGCTACATCCTGGAGGCAGGGCCCAGTGCTTCTATGACTGATTATACGACATGCCACGGGTCTGGGCGCATTATTAGACGCAAAGATGTCTCCAGCACCATCTCTTTAGCCGATACCTTCAGTGAACTCTCCACTGCCGATGTACTGGTTCTGGCTGGCAACGCAGATAAGCTGCCAGAGGAGTCTAGCAGAACGTATAAATGCATAGACGCAGTGGTGGAGTACTGCGAGACTGTGGGAATATCCAATAGGGTGTGCAAGCTAGTGCCTCTGTCCGTGTTAAAGGGATAGATAAATAATAAAGAGTGCATATTTTATATAGTACACACTCACCCTACTATTTCTATGTTAGTGTATACAGTGCTGTAAGTGTCTTGTTTTTGCAGTACGGGCTAAAAAGAAAGTATCAGAACATAGTGCACAGAGTGTATTTATTAGTGTCTGTGTACGCATTTCTACACCAAGGGCTATCCGTTGTATTTCTCGAACAGCTCGAAATACCTTTCATACTCCTCTTCGCTCATTCGCTCTTTGTCTGCCTCTGTCACTGCACTGAACCGCTTGGCCACTCCCTCCACCAGCACAGTCTCTTCTTCTGAGTCTAAGTTCGCCCCTGAAGCTGCCTCTTCTGTTTTTTGCTTCTCTTCTTCGGCTATTTCTATCTCTTCGATGGGCGCCTTCACTGTTTCTTTCGGTGCTGCCTCATCTGTGCGCATATTTTCATAGAGTATGTGCCCTGGTAGAAGCACCTGCTGTGCCACTGCCTTTCCTCTAACTATTTCAGGTATTCCCACGGCGTCTATCTCCTTAAGCTGTGCGATCACAGGGGACACAGCATCCATCATTCGAGAGAACGTGTTGGACACGGCGTCCTTGTCGTTCCCTGCTGTTTCCTTTGTTTCTGTTAGGCTGTTCTTGCACTCTGGACACTTGAACGAGAAGTCGTCCATGGAAAGGAAGGACTGCGCATCAAGCACAGAGTATGTGACATTGCAGAGCGAGCAGCCTAGGCCCTGCACGGTTTCCTTCTCCCGCAGGCTCCTTTCAAGTCTCTGCGTCATTGTGTATATTTTGTACTTGATTACGTCACGGATTGTTCTGAAATCAAGGAAGAACCTCGTGCGGGTCTCTTGGCGGCCGTCGTCCTTCATTTCGCTTGTGGTCTCTGTGGAAAGGAGCCTGTCGTCCCGCAGGCGGACAGCCATTCGATTGAACTCCCGCGGAAGCAGCTTCATTTTGTCCGCCAGATCATCTTCATCGAGTGAAAGATGGCGCAGCATGATGTCCATGATCACTACGTGGCACGGCTCGTAGAACATCCGCACAACTCTTTGCACTAGCTCCTCCATAGGCTTTCTTGCGTCTTCCATGGAAAATATTTAATTTACTGGACACACTGCAATAAGTAACAGAAATAGCAGACAGAGTATGCACAGAGATACGCAGGAAAAGTGCAAGAAGTAGTAATACAAGCAGAGTACAGTAAATAGCATACAGTGAGCAGTAGTTAGCAGAAGTATAGTAGACATAGCATAATAAGTCGTAGCATGGTGACTCTTATTCACTCCACTGCAGGTGTCTACTGTATTATTTGGATTCACTCTGCAAGTGTCTATGCACGCATGTATGGATAGGAGCCTGGTACCAACAATGTATCTGTCGGGGGACTAGCTCAGTGGTAGAGTGTCCGCTTTGCATGCGGAAGGTCGGGGGTTCGATCCCCTCGTTCTCCATTTTTTTTTGTTTTTTTCTGCCCCCGTCGATGGAAACACAGAACAAGCTGAATAACTCTCCCACAGAAGAACAAGAGCTCAAGAAATCAGAAGAGTACGTAAAGAGCCAAGAAACTGACGAAATAATCTTCTCAGCTGAAGCATCCCTCTACAGATACCTTGCAGCCGAGCAGTCCTGGACGGGCAGAGGGAAAGGGAAAATGAGAGTCTCCCTGGAGCCAAAAACCAACAAATACAGAATCTCCCTCATCAGAGAAAAAGTGTTCAAGCACGGCTGCAACCACTTCATCAAAGAAATAACAGCGCTAGAGAAGTATCCCATATCAGAGCACGCCTGGCTGTGGAATGCCTTTGGAGACGACTGCGGCGATGGCCTCAGCCCGACACAGACATACCTTGCTAAGTTCAACACAAAGGAAGACGCAGAGAACTTCCACACAGCAGTGAACAAGGGCATAGCGCACTTAGCTAGCGGTAGCAAAGGCACGGTTAAAGAAACAGTTAGAGAAGAGCCAAATAAGGAAACCGTTAAAGACAAAGAAGAAACCAAGGAAGAAGCTAAAGAAGAAGTAAAGAAAGAGTCCAAGGAGACCGTTAAAAATGATAAGAGCAACGAAGTAGCCAAGGAAGAGTCTGAGGAAGCAGATAAAGAGGTATCTGAGGAAGCAGCTAAGGATGAGTCTAAGAAGAAAACAGCTGCAGAGCCATCTAAGAACGAGCCCAAGAAGGTAGCTGAGGAAGCAGCTAAAGAGTAAGCCGGCTAATCATCTTAGCAACAATAAATAAATATTTACTATTTGAAACATCTAATGAAAACTGAAACACGTGATAAATAAGCGATACTTTTGTTGTCTAAGGATGCGCACGCTAAAAGAGAAACTGAGTCAGTCATTCGAGCACTTGTCTGCGCTGCTAAATAAGAGCACAGAAGCCGAGAAAAAAGGCATAGAAAATACACTAGAGAGGATGAAAAACATCACAGTAGCAAAGGAGGGGAGCAGAGAAATAGAAAGCGCGCGGAGAAAAGAAGCAGACGATCTGGCAGAGATTCGGAGGAACGTTGAATCTCTTCTGGAGATGGCCACTGCAGACAAAAAATCAGTTAAAAAAACGGAAAAAGACCAGAAAAAGCAAAGCAGAAGGTATTTGGAGCAGCTGGAGCAGATGTCATCGTCAAGCGAGTGGAGTGAAGAAGAGAAAGAAGCTAAGTCCAGCTGTTCAGTTACTGAATACCTCAAAGGAAAGAAAAACACAAATGAAAGAGGAAGGGAGACAGAAAAAGAAATAAAGAACAAAACAAAAAACGAAGCGAAAAACGAAACAAAAAATGAATTAAAGAATGGGGCAAAGGCGAACGAAAAAGGGGCTGTCTGTGTTCCTCTAGTGAAGAAAAAAGAGATGGGATCAGGAAACGATGGATTGGCAGGAGGAGAGAAGAATGGCTCATCAGGTGATGCAGTAAAGAAGGCAGCGGTATACGGATCGCTAGCTAGTGGTGTACTGCTGTCACAGGAGATGAAAGGGCAAAACCAAAGCCAGGAAATGAAAAATAGCAAAACCGAAAAATCAAAAGACACAAAAAACACAGCTGATGCCAAGCATGCACTTGATGGAAAAGAGAAGGACAAAATAAAGGAGAAGAAGACAGCAGACGGAAAGACCGGAGAGTCGAAAGATGCAAAGGATGCAAAAATAAAAGATGGAAAAGCAAAGGAAAAGGAGACAGCAGATGGGAAAGAAAAGAGTAAAATGAAAAGTGGAAAAGAAAAAGAAAAAAGAAAAGAAGAAGGAAGTGTACAAACAGATGATAAGAGCCACCTGGCGCTAGGCAACAAATTCAGTGATAACTCTGGCAAAGACAAGATGAAAAAAGAACAGAAACTGCCATCAGATAGCACAAAAATACCAGCAGCTGTGCAAGTAGCGCCCATAATAATAGGAGGAAAGATAAGAGCACAGTCAACTGCCACAGAGCACGACGAAACAGCAGAAGAGAAACAGAAGACATCCGGAGAAACAACGCCCTTTGACTCCACCTCGTATACAGATGCTTCAGCAGACGGCTTGCTGTTCAGCAACCCTGAAGTAGGGAGAGTCGAAGACAAGCTGGAGTTCATAAAAAAACAGGGAACCATCGAAGACGACGCAAGGCTGTACGGAATGATAACCAGTACAATCGAGAAAATGAAAGAAAGAAAAGACTTTGAGGCCATAAAACTCTCTATGCAGATGGACATAGCACGAAAATACATAAAAGACTTCATAGACCTGCGCGTAGCCATGCAGGGAACAGAGTCCGCGTCGACAAAAGAAGACAGAAGGAACAAAAGAAAGAAGATGCGCTCAAGATTTCCAGCTGAGCAATAGTGAGCCTGTCTAACTACTACTAATTACGATGCATTATCAATAAAGTTTTATCTACCTACAGCTCAGTTCACATATACTACAGAAGTGCTTTACTCTCTTGTTATTTCTTCTATTCAATGGCTAGAAAATGAAGTGTATTTATTTTTATTGTAATTTTACAAAAGAGTACATTCTAATGAGTGAAGACTTTTCTACTACTGCAATAAAGTTTTAATTGCCTCAATAAAAATGAAAATAAATAATTGTGGCTATAACTGGTTGATACTAATTCAAGCACATTGAGAGCAGTAAGATGATTTATTGACCAATGAAGTGTGGAAAAACAGTAGCAGCGAAATAGTACTACAAGAGAACACTCTAGTTGCAAGATATTAGGATGCACTAGAATAAATACATGTAGCAGTATAGTTTATGGTTGCCTATGCATTCTGTCTTTAATTATTTTTGATCTTTTTTATTCGAGCATGCGCCAGCATTTCAAATTCTGTGATGTTTTATTGCAAAGTGTTTCACTTTTTAGCTAGGATACAGTATAACACATTGGTTTACATTTAGGTATTTAAGGCGGAACATTCATTAAGATATGAACCTGTGGCGATCTTTTTACTCTCTACTTCTAATTGCAGTGGCAGCTACTGGCTCGATCAGAGCTGATATGGAGCTCGCAGTGGGGGGAATGTTTCCAGCCAGCAACACCATTCCTGTGACAGTTTACATTCCCCCGGAGGCGTACGATATTTACAAACAGCAGGGCATAGAAATCGTGTCAAAAGTAAACTTGGTTTTCAAAATGGTAGAGCTGGGGATAAACAAGGCAATGAAAGAAATAAAAAGCGAGAGAGTATTTAGCATTGTGCCGAGGATCAGGAAGCCTTCTCTAGACCCAAGGCACAGAGTATGTCCAAGCACCCTTAGCCAAATGGCTATATTTCTCTCTCGAGTGTACGATGAGTCTGGGGGCAATAACTCTTTCATTTTTATTACGCCCTGTCCTCTGCTGGAGCTTCGCAAGAAAGTCAGAAGATTAAGGCAGCCAGACTTTTACATATCGCAGCGCATAAACGGAACACACAAGACGATGAACCTGGTGTCAATTGAGATAGAGCCAGCAACCATGATATCCACTTTATCCAGAGCCATATTAAAGGCATGCGATTTAACGGACATAGAGCCTCTTTCAGTGATATCAGCCATGGACGTATCAAACGGTCTGTCTTTTGGGGTCAGCATAAGGAAAGAAACAGCACAGGAGATGATTCTTAAAGAGTACTCTTGATAGTTAGCCTCAATGATCAAAGAAGTGTATCACAAAGATAAAAACACGTATCTTTCTAATAAGATACACCTTGTAAAATAATCTAAAAATAAAGCAAATATTAACAAGCTGGTTGACTGATATTGCTAGGCATCTCAATGATCCAGAAGCACTTCACTAAAAAAGAAAAAATTAATCCTCTCAATTGAGCTCTAGCGGATAAATAGTAATGATGTGATAGCACAAGTAGTATAAATAGTGCTGGTTAGACTCCCAATCACATGATAAGCATGCAGTAAATAAGACTTTGCTAGGAATCTATCACTCATTGACTATTGTAGCTATGGTAGATTGCCACTGTTCTACTATCTATTTCTGCAATACATACACATCCAGATGAAGATTGTTTATCTTTATCCCTGTTGCAACAGATAGCTGTCCCTAAGTATTTTTAATATTAAAATAACAATTTATTGTCTTGCTTTTACTTCTTATTAACAGATGGATTGTTATTCAATGGCCCCTGTGAGCTTGTATCTTGTTTTTGTTTTTTCATGAGTTCTTCACAGAGTGTGATATTTTTGCTGTTGAACTTGATGTTCAGGAAATGGTTTACGCCTAGGCTCTTCTCCAGTATTTTTACAAGATCTTTCACCCGTCTGGGCTCTTCTGGCTTGCTGCTGTCCTGGAATGCCTGGATCTTTTCTTCTGTGTGTTGTTTTTTCATTTGCAAAAACAAACTCAGAAATTATCTTTCAATGTTTCAGTCCTCTGGTGACCGAACTGACCACCAGCTTTCTCCAATGTACTTCTGCGATACTTCCTGATGCAGCGGGCGCACTGGCGGGAACACGCCCTCTGCTATATCGCACAGGTCGCTGTGCGTCAGCTTTACAATCCCATTCCTGCCTGTGGATATCTCGCTCAGCGTGTTGACAATGAAAATGCGCCCAGGGTCTATCTCGCACACTTCATACGCCATTCTATCGCTGTTTTTATTCCCAAACCCTGCATGTATCCTGCCGTTCTGCAGCAGCCCCTTGATCTCAGATATAACGGATATTTTGAACTCTTCAGGGCCCTGCACCACTTCCTTGTATATAGCAGACAGCAGCCTTCCGGGGAACAGTATCACAGGGCCGTTGGGAAGTGTGCGGTGGTTCTGCTCCACTCTTTCCAGATACGACTTCGTTAGGCCAATGTGTCCAATAGGGCGCGAAGACAGATATACTATTTTGTACCCATTTTCCACTATTTTGTTGTAGAGAGCCGCTATGCCTAGGTGTGTCCAGTCCTTGCCCATTGCCCCATATATGTACCCCACTAGATCGCTTTTTGTCACTGTTCCGTCTATGTCTGAAATAACAACCTTGTCAAAGTCGTCCCACAGGTAAATATTGCAGGTCAGAAATATTGGTGTGCCGGAGAGTCTGTAGACCGCCTTGTTAGGGCCTGGGACTAGGTGCATCTCGTCCAGGTACTTCTCAGGAAGATACACCTCTCTTTTTCTTCTATCTGGCGACTGTTCTGGGCGGACTCTTTTTTTCAGCAGCTGTTTTATCAAAAACTTTTCTGTATATTTTTGATTTTGCTCTTCATGCACATCATTTTCTGGCCGCTCTCTGCCATTCAGCGAGCTGTCTGCGCCAAGAGACGCACTGCCAGTGCCTGCTGCATTCCTTCTCTCCACGCAGAAGTACAGCTCACTGAAGAGACAGAACGTCATAAAAAACACGATCTCTGTGCTGCTTTCTTCGTACAACCCGATCACCACCGCATCATTTCCTATGAATGTTTTGATTTTGTGCTCGCTAAACACCTCCTGTATCCTGTTTGGCACGACCTGCTTGTAGATGCACTCACTGAACACGTACTGTCTGTTTAAAATGCATTCGTAAATTCTTTCGTAGTTGGAGAGAAGGAACGAGTAGTTGTTCTCCGACTCTATGAACATTTTGAACGACTTGAACGGGCTGCTGATGAGCGCGTGCTCTGTGTGGTGCGGACTGTGGTTTACTCCAAAGAAAACGTTGCCTTCTCTGTCCAGCCTCGCCTCTATGCTTATTACTCTATCATTTACTATTAAAATTACCTCTCTGGACATTTTGAACGAATGAACACTCCCAAAGCGTGCATGGAATCCCGTGGAGTACGCTCCCTTGGACGTCCTGGTGACTATGACGTCGTTTGCTCCACTTATCTGCCCTGGGTGGATGTCTTTGTAGAGGTCCGTCATTGAGTTAAACACTCTTCCCATGAAGTTCATTAGAATGCAAAAAACATGTTTGATTTATTGTGTTTGTTTCTTAATTTTTCCAAGCGCACTTTCGCTCATTTTCATCCAGCTGGTCAGCTCTGCGGTAAAGTGCGCCAGAGACTGGTCTATCTCCCTTTCTCTTTCCTTCACCGAAGAGATTTCTCTCTTTATTTTTGTGCTTTCTTCCGTTATAAAAGCATCGAGCTCGTGTGCAGACTCTGAAATGTGCGAAGAAAGCACGGAGGAAATGGCATTCGGATCAGTGATGTCGTATAGGGTGTTGGGCTGTCGCTGTATCAAGCTGTCTAGCTCGTTCAGCTTCGAGGGAATGGAGTACTTCAGCAGCAGCTGTGTGAACAAGGAGTGGATATCTTCTTTCACTTGCTCATCTATCTCTGCTTCTGAGAAGAGCTGGCTCAGCATTTTCTCAAAGGCCGATTTCAACTTCAACACTCGCGGGCCGTCCATGGAAGAATAAAAATAAATTACTAGTTACCTCGGAATAAATTGCACAGGAAATTGCAAAATAAAAAAGAAAGCGTAGTGTTCTCTAATAGGCGATTATTGAACAGACAAAGTAGCAGAGCAAAAGATAACTTAAACTGTAACTATTCAAGACATGGAGACTTTGCAATCTAAAAAAAGAGGATTAGAAATATAAAACAGAGCACAAAGTAAACAAGGAAGCCCTTGGGCATAGGACAAAAGTATGCACCAATGTAGCATAAGAGCACTCTTTAGTACACACAATTGCAGTACTGCACTCTGACTGATTAACTTAGTACCAACAAGCAATTAATTGATCGTACTAGAAAAACCATTTTTATTGTTTATGCACTTTGAAATAAAAAGCCACTGAATGAGCGCCGGGTGATGGGCTCTGTTTGTGGACAGATTGGATTGCATTTATTTATTTATATGATGATGGCTGTTTAGGCCCACTCTTTCAGCTGGTCTGTGTACTTTTGGAGAGTGAGTTTTATGTGGGTCAGTTCATCTGCCGACTCCAAATAGCAGATGATGTACGCCTTCTTGTACGGCAAAATGTCCCTCACTTTGTCTATTAGCTTGGAAGTGTAGTTTTTTGTCGTTTCTGCCTTCTGCACTGCAAATATGTGGATCTTCAGCTTTTCTCGGTCTATGAAAACTTTTAGATCTATTTCGCCAGACGGCCTTTCAAGAACTTCTTCATAGAAGAGGGGAGGACAATTATCCATCCCAGGAGAAGCACGCGGGCATATAAAGAAAGACCAAAGACCAATCAAGATGGATCTGCCTTTATTCACGGAGAACGCGATCAGCGGTGCAAAGAAAAAAGCAATGCTCCCTCCGAGAATCGAACTCAGGTCTGCACGGCCACAACGTGCCATAATAACCACTATACTAAAGGAGCCACTGAAAGTTGAGAAAACTGCTACGAGTCGTAAAGTACTTAGAAAAATAAACTGTTTTTTTATTGTGCTGCATGGAGAGAGAGCTAAGAGAGTGTCTGCAGAAGAAAACAGCAGGAGTGTTTGGAGGGTACTCAAAGGAGGCGTATGTGCAGGAAGTGGTGTGCTATTTGATAGAGAGGTACCAGAAGAAGAAGTACAACGAGCGGCCAGCCAAGCAGCCAGAGGTAAAGAAAACGAGGCTATCTTCGTTTGAGAACTACACAGAGACCACGTCGCTGAACAGGTGCACGGTATGCATTGTAGTTCCTAACGCAGGGCTCGTGGCTGAAATAGTGGCTCGTCTCTTGGAGAATAAAAGCCTCCATTTGAACGAGCTGAGAAAGGGGCAGTATGCAATGACGGGAGATGACAACGACGACTTTATCCTGCCTCTGAACTATACGGAAGAAGAAGGATTCAACGAGACAAGCAACTATCAGGCAGACATTGTGATAGCAACCACAAAAGCACTGGTTACTCTGGGCGATAAGCGGATAGATAGAAAGAAATACTTCATCGAAGAAAAAGACCAGCTGGCTGACTTCAAACAGAAAGTCAAACAAGAAATGAATATGTACGCTTTTCTATCCGGTGTAGACACAGCCATTCTGATGGATGCTGATATTTTGCACATACAAAACCCCCTCTCTCTTTTGGAAACAATAAGAATATTGGAAGAGTCAAAGCCTGCACCAAAACAGAACTTGAACCTAAGATACCTAAGCAGCGGGCCGGAGAAGAAGGCGTTCATATTTCTAGCAAATATCATCACACCCGAGCTGGTGAGTATATCGAGGAAGTACGAGCATGCGAAAGTTTTGTCAAAAAAAGTAACAAAGAGCACAAAAATAAAAGACAGCATGCACTTCAGAATGAACAAAAGCACAGAGGTAAACAAGTACACAGAGCACCACATAAACAACCTAACAAATAAGTGCGAAAGAGTGCTGGTTGTCCTGAAAGACTCGGTTGAGCTGAAAAAGATAGAAGCAGAAATCACAGACAACTCTCCAATGAGCATACAGGGCATATTCTTCATGGACGAATACACGCCCACCTCAAAAATAAAGGATGCGCTGGAAAACAGGAAGAGAAGAGTGTGGATTATCACGGAAAGATTCATATTCTACAGAAGAAAGAGGCTTTCCAGAATAGTCACACCTTTCAACCCAGTCAAAGTGTTCTCCCCGCACATTGTAAACCCAAGGCTGCTGAAGCTCTTAGCTGACACGGTAAGCCCGCAGGAGACAGAGGACAGCATTTACAGCTCGCCCATCATCTTGACAGCCACCAGCACAGCAGAAGAATACTTCTTAAGCGAGCTGTTCGGAAAACAAGTGAGCATATCTGAGCTATTTGCATACTGCGATGACATAAAAATGAACAAAACAGAAGAAGAATAAAGATATAGAGATATAAACAAACTAACTGTGCCCATCTTCTATCTAGTGCATGGCTGTCCTGCAGAGTTTTCAGAAGGAAAGCAATCTTTTTCTGTTTATAGACGATTTGAACATTGGCACTCGGCGGGCTTTAGAGGGTTATTGTGCTTTATAAGTATATTCTGCGGCACAGAACATGAAATAACTGAAAACTTTTATTCGAGAATATTTTTATTTGTTATGGAGAAGAACTTAGAGCTGAATACACAGGCCATTCCTTTCGTCATAGGAACATTTAGCGTTGTGTTTATGCTGGCGCTCAGTGCGATAGGTGCCACAGTGGGATCAGTTAAGTCTGCCTCTTCTGCTGCTGTTGTCTCAAACAGAGGAGTCGATCTGATTACCAAGTCGTATCTTCCTGTGCTCTTTGCATCTGCGGGCTTTATGTATTCGATTATTGTCACGTTCCTGTCTCTTCCGAAGCTGCAGGAGAATATGACCATAGACACGGCGTGGAAGGTGATGAGTGCGTGTTTTATCTACGGAATAGGCTCGCTGTTCTCTGGGCTGGCCATAGGAGAAGCCAATAAGCATGCGATTGTCCGGCTAAGCGAAAACAGAAAAGTGTTTCTGTCGATGATCATCATAAACTCAACCATTGAGCTGCCAGCCGTGTTCTCTCTTATCTGTTCAGTAATAATTTTATCATAATCCATCATAAAGAATAAAACAAATCCAACCGAAATGTCGTCTCTTTTTCTCTATCTCATAGTCTATCTCTATCACTGCCCGAGATGTTTCATGCTCTCTTATTCATCTGTGCTACTTTCGTTTCAGGTTCTTCTATTTATTCGTGTGCTGTGCTCAAAATATGAATGAAAACGACTCTCTTTCCAAGTCCATCCGGAGAAGCAGAGATGCCTACAGCAGAATAAAAATGAACATGACAGTGGAGGGATCAGAAGTGTCCATTACCTCAAAGTACAGACAGCCTGTGGAAAGGATAAGAGAAGTAATAAGAGTTCTTGACGGCATAGAAAAGGCCAAAATAGGGCTGAGCACGAAAGTGTCCAACGACTCGGTTGAAGAAAGGTACAAAGAATACAACAATTTTAAGTTCATAAAAGAAGAGCTAAAAGAGTACAGAAAAACAGACATCATCTCAGAGCTCTTCCGGAAGATAAAAGAGAACATGAAAGAAACAGAAGAGTTTCTCGATGACATCGCAAAGAAAAGGCTTATTCTGATGCTCCAAGGGAAGAGCCACAAGAACTGGGCAGAGTATCTTGTGAACAAAGAGGAAAAAAAAGAAGTGTTCGTGGGAATAGTCAGAGAGTACATTGAAGCAACGCTGAAAAGCCACTTGGACGACAACTCAGAGACAATAGCCGACCTATTCCTTGATATAGAAGTGTTTGCAAAGCACGGATTTTCAGAGAGAAAAGCACAGGAGGTAACCAAGGAGCTGAAGGCCTTTGCCAATAATAAAATAATTAATGAGGTTGGGAAAAGATGCTACATTTTCATAAAAAACGTAAACTCTCCGATAAGGAAGCTAAAAGACTATCTAGCGTTTGTGGAAGTAATGAGCAGCAATAGCATTAGAACCGTCATTAAAAAACAGAAGATCGAAGAGAAAGTAAGGAAAGTGCTGGTGGCTACGTACAGAACTCTGCACACAGAGGCAGAGGACCAGTTTACAACAGGAAAAGTAAACGAGAAAAAACTGTTCGACAAAGACCTGTTCCATCTTTTGGAGATAGTCCACAAAATAGAAGAGGTAAAAGCATTCCTGGAGATAAGACAGGAGAAGCAGAAGAAGCTAAGCGAGTTCTACGAAGTGTCAAAGGAAAAGTCAAAGCAGGCATCAAAAATGGAGGGGATGATATTTCTACTAAACTCAGTCCATTTGATAAACTCAATGAGGGCAAAGAAGTATCCAGAAGATGAAATAGTGCAGGAAATAGCACAGGAGATGAAGAGAAAAATAAATAAAGCAGTGGAAAATCCGAGCAAACAGAACAAAATAGGAGAGCTATTGAGATACATAGAAAAAACATCCGCAAAAACAAAACACTACACAGTGCCGCAGGAGGTAAGAGAGACTTTGATAAGAGAATACAAGATAGCAGTTAGAGAAATAGGAAGCAAGTACGGGGGATTGGACGACGTAAGTGACTCCCATCTTTCTTCAACAATTGAAGGGTTCTTTAACGGCCCTGCAAGAAAACTAGAATTCATACAAAGCGAAAGAGAAGAAGGACAGCCAGGGGAAGATGAAAGAATGCAAGCGAACAGCCAAAAGAAAAATAAAAGAAAAGAAAGAAAGTGAGAAGTTGGTTGATTTATTAAGCATTCATTCTGAAACTGTATTAAAATATTCTTTGTTAACTTTTCATTCGCGGCCTCTCAAGAGCTTATTGCACAGAAATAAACATACAATAACGGATGGAATCTCCCTCCTGCAAGCAACTAAAACTAAACTATTTATTATCTACTCTACTTTAGCACAGATAGCTGCTTTCATCTGTTTATTACTAAATGTACATAGCGTACTATGTCTGTCTTTATGTTCAAAGCATTCTCTAGTTCTGTGGCATATTCTGTGGCTCACCAGAGAATAAAGCCGTTCCAATGGCCCCCAGGCCCAGAAGAGCTCCAAGAGTGGTGAACATCCACGGGGCGAAGAGGAATACTGCTATAAACAGCGCTACTATTATAATGATAACGTAGTACACTTTGTGTGATTTCTGCGGCATGTAAAATTTTTCTTGAATTGAATTTAATATATGTCTCCGAGCCCCCTTCTTCTCCTTTAAATACTATAAAAAATTTTACTCTGGATTTTATGACTTCTGCAGTAAAGTCCGAGCAAAGCAACAGAAGTGTTTTAGTGCAGTTCATTCTTATCTACTTCTTTATACATATTGTCATCTACTCTTCGCATAACTACAGAGAGACACTGGCTAAGGAGGTGTTCAAGATATCCTCGCAAGACTATTCGTTCATTGAAATGATCAGTGTAATTAAGCTCGCTGGCTCTATTACTTCTACCTATATATCACAGAGATACGTGCGGCCGCTGGTGGTTACTTTTATAGCCACTTCCATCTTCATTCTCTCTCTCGTTGTTCTGATTAACAATGTCATAGAGAATAAGTACGCCAACTTACTCCTGGGGTGTCTTCACATAGTAGCAGACTCGGCCATTCTTCCTACGATAGATGCCGAGTGTCTGACCCTTCTGAATAACAGGGGAATAAGCCAGAAGTTCAGCAAAATAAGAGTGTTCAGCACGATTGGGCACAGCATAACGTATCTCATAAACATGTTCATACAGAGGACGTTCCAAGACACAAAGATGGGCAGGAGCATTCTCATAAGCACCCTTTCATTTGGAATTGTCACGATAGCCTGCCTAGCCAACACTCTATTCACAATATCGTATACATCGGAAAAAGAGGACAGCAAGATGGTGCACTCTGATGATAAAGTACAGTCAAAATCAAAAATATCTCAGAAAAGTTTTAAGAGCGAGAATGAGAACGCATTCGAGAAAGTACTTTCTACCTTTAAGCTGTTCAGAGTGGATTATGTTATTATACTGGCAGCAGCAGTGGGCAGTGGAATATCCAGGTCCTCTCTGCAGTCGTATCTCAGCGAGTACCTCAGAAACACGCGCGCCTCCTCCGACGAAGGATACATTTACTTCACGCGAACACTCTGCGAGCTGTTTGTGTGGAGCGTAGTTATTTGGCTGGGAGACAGAGTGAGCCTTGAAGCGCTGTTCCCTGTGGCCATAGGCCTGGGGGCAGTCAGAGCTCTTTTCTACTCCATCAGCCCCTCGAATGAAATCATTCGCTGGATACTTCCGTACATAGCAGAGATGTTTAAGTCAGCATACAGCGCACTGTTTATATACGTATGCACTAAGTTAGCCCATAAGTATGCAGGAAGCAACCAAAAGACCCTTTCCCAGGGCGTGTTCACGGGATTCTACAGCGGATTGTCTCCGTTCCTTGCAGGACTTCTGAGCTACCACGTATTCTCCGTCTCCAAAAACAGCGACTTCCAAGATAAAGAGAAACTCTTCAGAATAGCAGGGTGCATTGGCCTGGGAGCCACTGCGCTTTCGTTTGTCTTGTACCTCAGAAGCATAAGAAACAGAAAAGTAGCCATATAAACTTATTAATAAACACAGTATTTGGGCTATTTCTTATCACTATTCACTTTAATAAGAGGCAGAAGAGAAAAACTAGATTGTAGAAAGAAGATCCACTAGAGCGCAGAGCAAGTTGAACAGCAGCAGAGAGCCCAAACGTTTCACCGAATCTAAGATAACCCGAGAACAGACAAAGGAATAAATAAAAAAAACAGAACAAGCCAAAAATGAACAGAGTGCGAGTGAAAAAGAGCCATTACAGTCACGGATAGAATAAAAAACACGAACAGAGTGTGCTTCTGAGTCATAGATAGAGAAATGCCTATTCTTAGACTTTTATCACTTTTTAATATCCTAGTAGCATGGGCTGCGCATGAAAGTGTTTACGCTTTCAATTGACCACAGTAAAATTGGCTCTATAGCTAGTAAACAGCACAGAACTGCATAAAAACTACGCAGACTCTTAATAGAATAACAGTGGAGTGCCAACCTCTGCAAACAAAAACACAAAATGTCATTTCATCCCGTTTAGTAAACAGCAAACAAACAATAGCTAAAATATTATACTCTATTTATTACTAATACAACAATTATCTAAGATAGTCTCTTCTATTTCTTAATTAAATTTTTATATTCTCTTGCTTCTCTCCTTTAAGTGCTCTTCTATCCTGTTTCTTATCTGTCTTTTGTGTTTCTCTTCTGACGTGCAGGATCTTTTTCCTTTTTTGTACTGCGTAATGCTCTGTCTCCCCCTTTTTTGGCTACTTTTCTCTTTTCTTCTGCTGAGGACCCCCTGCACCATTTTCTGAAAAATAAAAAAAGAATGGAATATTGGCTTTGGAATATCAAAACTATCTTTGTTTATTTATTTTGAATCTCTTCCAGAGATCAATCTATAATAAATAATGTCTTGGGTTGAATCTTAAAGTATTTGTGATTTATAAACACAATGACGGAGAGAACAGGACGAGAAACAGATAATCAAATGAACAGTATCAATGAATATTCTGAAGAGATAAATGATGGCCAGGAGGCAGCGGACTATTCAATAGATGATTACACAAATAGCACTATCTACAGCAAGAACTACAGCCACCCGCACAGCACAGAGTACGCCTTCTCCAATGAATACAGCAGACAGAGCGATCTATGGACTGAGCCCCCAGAGAGATACGAGGAGTACGAACATTCTAACCCAGCGAGCGCCCAGTGGCAGTGGGACGAGAGACACGAAGAGCACATGCACCAGTGGCCAAAAAAAGAGAAGAAAGGAAAAAAAGAAGAGCAGAGCGCAAGAAAAAAAAGCAAATTTCGAGTGTGCACTAACTGCGGAACAACCACCACGCCTGCCTGGCGCAGAAGCACGAGCAATAAGATACTCCTGTGCAACGCCTGCGGGCTGTACCAGAGGCTCCACGGAAGCGACAGACCATTCAGCGTAACACCAGAGGGAAAAACAAAAGCCATTAAGAATAATATTGAGAAGGGAGTGTGCAGGGGATGCGGCGTGTCCCAGACACCGCTGTGGAAGAGAGGACACAATAACGAATGGCTGTGCAGCTCGTGTGGCTTGCTGTATACAAAGAGAAGCAGAGGAGAAGAGTACAGACAGGAGTGGCCAGAGTATGCGCAGGACACAGCGTGGAAGTACAACAGCGAATACCAGGAGTACTCTGACTGGCCAAAGGAGAGAGAGAGCAGTGTACAATACGCATACGATGAAAAGGATTCAGAAGAGAGCTACTTTGGCAATGACAGGTTTAGAGAATATTCAGGATACTACAGTCAGGAGAAACAATAAATAGTAAATACTATTGTAAGATAAGGCATGCGTGTTTTTATATCTAGTGGCCCAATTGGGAGATCTTTTGTCCATAACTGGTACTTTTATTTTAAAATTATCTGATAAGCTGATCAATGTGTTTATCTTAGCTTTTATCGGTTAGAGAGATAGGCAGCCAGTTGGCTGAAGCTGGGCAGTGAATATTTAATATGCACTAAAGCAGCAGAATTATCCTATGCATTACATAAGCTATTCTGTGTTAGAAATTAATTATGCAGAAAGTGTGCGACATGCATCCTCCTCAGGTTGTAAGGAGCGAGTTTTTGAGCGCAATAGGAAGCCCTGCGCTAGAAAAAATAGATATCAAGCTGGGAAAGCATGTGGAAAGCAGAGATCTATCAGATAGCATCGCCTGGAGGGCAGTTAGAGGACTCAGGATGATAGCGGACACTATCTTCTACAAGAGATACGTGCATCGCGCCATCGTATTGGAGACCGTGGCCGCCATTCCCGGGATGGTAGGGGGGATAATTCGCCATTTAAGGTCGCTGAGGAACATGGAGGATGATGAGAACATTCGCGTACTGCTGGCTGAAGCGGAGAATGAAAGAATGCACCTGATGACGTGGATGGAGGTCGCTAAGCCTCTGCTCATTGAAAGACTAATCGTGCTGGGGCTGCAGGGAGTGTTTTTTAACGCATATTTACTGGTGTATGTGGTATCTCCAAAAACTGCGCACAGGTTCGTAGGGTATTTGGAAGAAGAAGCAGTGGTCTCGTACACGGAGATGATATCAGAAATAAAGTCCGGGGTAATTGCAAATGTCGATGCCCCGGAGATAGCCAAGAAGTACTGGAACTTGAAGGAGGATGCAAAGCTTCTCGACGTGACCTTAGCTATTAGAGCAGATGAAGCCATGCACAGAGACACAAACCACGACATAGCCAATGAGATAGCAGAGGGAATAGAGTAGCACAGGATTAGCAAAACTGCATAGTAGATCTCTATTGCAAATTAAAGTGGAATAGCTATTAATCCATTCTGCTGTGAAATTAAATTTTTATTCGGATTTTATTTAGTTTACACAGTGTTCTATACTTCGATGGTTTACTTAAATTTTTATGAGCTGCTGTCTGTGCTCCTAGCGCACTTTTAGCACAATCTCAGCTCAAGGGTGTCAAAGACATTGCAGATTTTGTCTTAGTTTTCCATTCAAAACAAACACGCAATATAAGTATATCTATTCTATGCACTTTTACAGTTCTGTTTTTGTGTCTTATTTGTCTTATAATGGTAGTTTGAGTAGGAATAGAGCTATAAATAACGGTAATTACCATCAGTAAAATGCAGTCTTTTTTGATATCCTAGATACTTCATATGATGGATCTAATTACTCGTAGTAGTATAGTAATGCTATCTGTCCATGCATTCGTAAGCCTCTCACTTGCTAAAATGACAGATGAGGTTTCTGTGTCAATTTCTCTGTAGCTTTTTTGTAAAAACTACCATAAGAGATGCTGGAACTATAAGAGAGCAATGAAGATGAAGTAAATATTTGCTACTTAGAGCTAATGCTACTACTGCAAACAAATCATTATTTTTTGTTTGTTATTGTTTTTAAACGCTGTAATTTACGGGATAAAGGGGGTTTATTTGCTATTGGCCTATGAGAATGTTTTTTGTAATTATCCCCAATGCGTGTTTATTAGTTGATTTGTGGGTTCTGCTGAACAAGTATTAAATTACCTCCTTTACTCCGTAAGAAAATGAGTGCATACTCTACACTTAAAGAGAAACTATTGAACGCAAAGTACTGGATACTTAGATACTCAACAGAAGAAGTGTTTGCCAGGAAGATCCTTTCCAACCAAAAGACAGACTCCATCAAAGACATTGGGTTTCTTATCTCTGCCTCTTTTATGGACAGTAAAATTCTGAACATTGCTCTGAAGATCGCGTTTAAACGGCTGGGCGTGTGCGAGACTATCTTGTTTTCCAAGCACATACAGTACTACAAGTCGCTAGTGTTCCTGCAGAAGGTGTGCATGGAGAGCTCTTTAGCCAAGAGAGAAGTAAAGAAAAACCACAAAAAAATACTCCCGTTCATATTCTACACCAAAAGCTGCTGCAACTTGGACATGAGCATAAGAATCGCATCAATTGCCATACTAAAACAGATAAACAAAGAGCTAGTAGCATCGGATCCATCGCACAACACTTTCATTACCTGTGTGTCTAATACGTACATCGAAGCAGATGAGTGCACAGACAATGAAATATTAGAAGAGTGCTAATTAATACCAAAACATAGATCTATCTGTCCAAAAGTGGAAATGCCTAGCTTTTCTTTGCTAAATATCAACTGAAATTGAAACTATACCATGTGAAGAACTCTTCCATTTTCGCACTCTCGGGTTATAAGAGAAGAGAATAAAAACAATCCAGGAAGCAGCCAACAAAAAAAGAAACATAAATCATAATTACGAACGGTTTAGAAAGTGTCCAATCCGCCAATGTTCGGTGTGATTCTGTGTGTTATATAGTCTACGTTCTCCAATCTGCTTATGTCTTCTCTATTTCTAAAAATAGCAGTAATACTTATTGTGCACTTTGTTTTTGCGCAGTGCAATGAAGATGTGGTAAGCATCAGGATGGATGGCGTGGATCTCGTAGCATCTAATGATAAGACCATAGATTCCTGCCAAAACATACAGGTAGTATACGCTAAAAATAAGAAGAGACCAAATGATCCGCTGCTGGCTGTATTGGGATACATGATATACATAGACGAAACAGTGTGCAGGATTTCTGGAATAAAAAATAAGAAAGATAGGCTCACAGGCTTAGACATCCTACTGGAGAAGAAGAATGGAAAGCCAGGCTCAATAAAAGCAGAAATAGACTGTAAGGGACCGAATAGCGGCGCGCATCTTGTTCTGAAGCAAATAACAACACCGAGCAGCCTGCTTTCTAAAGACGGGAAACAGAAGGCATTTATTATATTTGTAGCAAAGTCTCCATCTTAGAAAAACTAGACGACTAAAAATAAAAATATTTCAATACACATTTTATTATTTTACTAAGCCTACTATTTGCATTATCCAACACATAGTAAAACAAAAAGTAGGATGAATTCAGTAGCCATTGGAAATAATTTTATCTGTGTTGTTTATTCTTTTGCAGCTAGTGGCAGAATAAGAGAAACAACTAGCCAATAGGCGTAGAAACACAGATCATAATGAAGACAGAAGTTTAGAAACTAGCCAATTAAGTGGTGCTGCCAGTGATTATGTGCATTATATAGTGTAGTGTGCTGCAGTCTGTGCATATGCTATTGTTTAAGATAGCTTTAGTGTTTTTCTGCTTTGTCTGTGCGTTCTGTAAGGGAGCAGTGGAGATCGTGCACTCGAAAATTAACGGAAGTCAGTTTGTCATAGAAAAGCCTAGAGACGCAGAGTCGTACATTTCCACAGCCACTTTCATATATCAAGAGAGAGACCATCCAGACTCTGAGCTGAAAGGGCTTGTTGGGAGCGTAATATTTGTATTTGATAGAATAATCAGATTCGAGTACGAAATAGGATGCAACAGCAAGCCAATAGGGTTGGCCATAGAGATAAAAAAGAGAAACAAGGAAAGGGGCGTAATAAAGTGCCAAATGAGCATGAAGAGCGAAAATGAAGGAAGTTTTATTTTTGTAAAAGAAATAGAAACAAGAGACTTTCTAGGGGCAGACACAGAGCAAAGAGCCTTTGCAATATTCTCTGTAAGATCGAAAGCATAGTGAATATTTTAAATAAATGTTAGCTCTTGTAAACGTTCTTCAATAGCTGATGTTTCTTGCGCTGAGCTAAAGCACTCAAAGAGCATTCTGCTTTAAATTAAAATTGTAGCTATTGTTTGTTTAAGATACAAATATTTACAGGATCAGAAAACAAGCTTTTCTTGTTGTGTTTATTATCTGTTTGAGATCAATAAACAAACCTCTAGCTTAAATACAGCTCAGAAGGTGGCTTCAATATGAAGATTCAAAGAACAAAATATAGTGCGAATTTCAGTGCTGCGAGCATGCTAGTGCTTTTCGAAATGCTTTTACAATTGCATCAAGTATCAGCAAGTGGAGAGAAAGCTATAGACTGTGCCGAGCCTAGCACTAGTAGAGATAGCAGCAATGCGAATTCTAGATCAAACAATAGCCCTTCAATAGGAGAAGCTGTCAAAAGACAAGCAAAGAAAGCTGTTGGGGCTGTTAAAACAAAAGCAGAAGGACTTTTAACAATTGCACAATTAAAAGTAGCAGAACAAGCAAAAAAAACTAGCGGAAAAATAGAGCAGCTTGGTCAGAATTTCGAAGAAAAGGCAATGAAAAGAATGAGAGCTAGCAAAGATAAAAATGAAGGTCCTAAGAGCTCCAATGAAAATGCAGATGAAGCAGGCATAGATTTCAAAGAAAACATGAAGGAATTTGGTAGAGTCTGCAAAGAAGCAGCGGATAAATTTGGTGAAAGCTGTAGAGAAGCTGCAGATAAGTTTGGCGAAAGCTGTAAAAAAGCAGCGGATAAGTTTGGTAAAAGTTTTAAAGAAACAGCGGATAAGTTTGGTAGAAGCTGTAAAGTAAAGGCCAAGAAAGTGCTGAGATCTAACGAAAATACAAGTACAGCTGTTCTAAATTTCGAAGAAAATAAAGAGGAAGCTGCCGAGAATTTCAAAGAAGATGGAAATAAGGCTGCTACAGATTCTAAAGCAAAAGAAACAAAAAGGCTGAAAAAATATAGAGAAAAAGCAAAAAAAGTATATGAAAATTGCAGAGAAAAAGTAGAGGAAGGACTCGAAAAAACAGGAGAACATGCAGAGAAACTTGGTGAGAGTTGTAAAAAACGCATAAAGAAAGGAGGCAGGTTTTTCAAACGAAAATCAAAAAAGATAGTAAAACCTTTAAAAAACAAGGTAGTAGATTTACTGAGAGGCAAGCAAGAAGTGAACGGCACAGACCAATTGGACACAATGCAGTTTGTCTCTGAAAGTTCGATTTATAAGAAAAGCTCCTGTGATGCATTGAATGAAGATGCTGATGATGTAAGATTGAGCACTATGTTTGATTCAGAATCTGAGAATAATTTATTGACTGATAACAATAGCCATGTAAAGCAGAAATTCTGCACTGGATATAAGTCAATACCTGAGAACAATCATTAAATTTGTTGCACTATAGTCCATTCTACTTTTTAATTTTCGTTTTATTGCTTGAGATTTTTACAAGTTCTTCTGCCATTGCTACTGAATATTTATTTAAATGTGTCTAGGGCCTCCCTGTTTTTTCACTGGAGAAATTGGATGCGTGAAGCGCACCTTTTCCTGCTCTGCCGGCTGTTCTTGGCTGCTTTTTCTATTCTGTGCGGGCTCATGTGTGTTTGTTTTGCTCAAAAGAGCGCTAGTGTTTTTGATACTGGCCAGCTCATTCTCTATTTTTTTGTATAGCGATTGCATAAATCGTGTATTTGTGGATATTTCTTCTATGTCTTGTTTTAGAACATTCACTGTCTCTTCTAGGCTCCTCTGTTCTTTCAGGATCTTGTTTATATTGGCCTGACTGTTCACATTTCCATCTATTTTTGATGGTGTTGTGTCTGCTGCCAGAGCTCTATCTGGCAATATGACTAGATCATTAACGGATTTATCGATAAAATATTTTAGCGGAGTGCTCGACTGCATGACACGGGCTAGCCAGGTGCTTAGCTGAAAGGTCAGCATGCACACAGTGCACTTTCTTTCCACCCGGTGCTTCTGTCCATGGCCTATTGTTTTATTCCCGCAGTGCGGGCACGGAATATCCAAATAGAATGTTGGAATGTTTTCATTATTTTTTAATTTGTTGTAGTTGAGCTCAGCAGCATTGGTGGCTTCTTTTATGTACGAAACATTCTCTTCCTTTCTTTTCTTTAGAGAACGCGAGAGGCTTATTCCATCTCTGATCATTTCTCCGCTTGAGCTCTCTTTGGGCTCTGTCGGCTCGCAGTGATCTCTGCTGTCTTTCTCGAGCATAAAAGAGAAAAGCAGAAGAAATAAAAAGAAAGAAAAAATCATCCAGATGCAGCCTATTGAATGTCCATTGTCTGGACAGGATGTAGATTCATTCCACTTTTCCAGCATGTCTCACAGAGATTGCAGCTATTTAGATAGATGAAAATATGCTCTCTATATTGCTAGCAAGTGATAGAAGAGATAGGTTAGAGCATCTATTGGGCTACTTATACTTTTGGCTATCTAAAGATAAAAAGTTTACTTTTTGACAGTTTTTTTTGTTTTGACACAGTCTTCTATTTACCGATGATTGTAGACCATGTAGTGTCTTGTAAATAGCGGTCTAAATCTCTCTTAATTGCGCCTTAATGGGAGATTAGGCTGTTCTATCTGCGAATCAAAAAAAGTAAAATTATAAAATCAAAAGCACAGAAGGCTCCTACGATGCGCATACTAAAACTACTGCTACTATTGAAGATGGTAAAAGCCAGTGGAAGTGAATTTAACGAGTCCTCAGCAACAGAAGGAGTTTCGGTAGAGTTCAAAGACTCTTCTATGAGCTCATCTGCAGGAGCGCCAATCAGTATATCCAGCAGCCAAGAAGTAGGAAACCCATCACATGCATTGCAACCTGAAACGGTGCCGGAGTCAAAAAGTGGGCGGATTACCAGATCTTTAATTTTTCCGTACTCAAAGGCCGATATACGGAGAAGAAAGATTAATAGACTAAAGAAAAATGCTATAAAAAGAGCAAAAAAGCTAAGTAATAAAGTCACTAGAGGAAAGGTAGGCAATGGAAGCTTGGGTGTAAATGAGCCAAGTGGTGAAGCTGTTACTAGGAAACTAAAAAAACGTGATATAGTTTCAGAGGAAAATGAGCCAAGTGGTGAAGCTGATATGGATGATGAACTAGAAGGTAGTGAAAATCCAGCTGAAGATGAGGATAAAAATGATTTAAATCTTTCTGCTGAGAAAAGAGAGGAAAGTGTTGAGCCCAGACAAAATGATCCTAGTCCTTCTATAGAAGAAAGAAGCAATGGTAATTCTTCTGCAGTTGAACAAGAAAATAAACTTAATTCTAAGACTCCCAAGGAAGATGCTGAAAAAGAAGAAAAAACAGAGGATATTCTGCCCTCTAAGCCAAATGATTCTTTAGAAGAAGAACAGCCTGCTCTTTCTAGCGCAATTAATTCAGAGTTTATATTTGGCAACAGTTCGAACATATTCACACAGGGAGGAAGCTCATCTAGCGGAAAAGTGCACCAGTCATCGTGCAACATCACAAGAAAAACAAAACTTCTGAAAAAGTTTAAGCATGTGGACAGGAATGAAAGAGCGTACTTCTACCTAGACAAAAATGACGAAATCGAGGCTGTAAGCATCAATGAAATGCTTGAAGCCCTGGGGTATTGCGGCACTCCGGAAAAATCAGACAGCGAAGGATCGATTAAAAGCACATTGGAAGGCCTGATTAATGTAACAGAAGAGCTGGATGACCTAGCTGATCTTTTATGCGATAGGAGCATCTTCATATGTCTTCCCAAGACAAAAAAGGTGTTCAGAGCTATTCTTAAGAAAACCCTTACAACAAGCGAAATAGTCCTTAAGTTTGTGAACAAGATAGGAAGATCTTTGCAGGATACAAAATCCAAAAGAACAGAAAGGCACCGTAAGTGAAAGTTACTGCACTCGGCAGAGAACATTTCATCTACAATGTACAGCATGCAATAAATCAAATTTTGCTCTATTCTAGCGTCTTAAAAAGAGGATAGCTCGAGAAGTAATTGGAAGACAGTTTATTAAATTCTGTACTTGCTAAAGTACTTTTTAATGGACTAGGCCATGCTATCACATAGGAGTGCATTGGTCTTTCAGTGGCTATTTATTCCGTTATTTCATCTTTCCTTTTTGGGCTGTGCTGTGTTTATTCGTTATTAGAGCTGTAGCTAGCTGGATAGCTCAGTGAGTATGGCGGTATAATACGCAGTTATTCTACTCAGCAAATCTTTTTCTGTTTTAATCTGAGCAAGCTCTCCAACATCCTCCAGAGCTTTGTTCTGTGTTATTTGCAGTATCTTTGCTCTTTCTTCGTTTAGGAGATCCAGGTGCTTCTGGACTCCTGCGATTCCTTTTGTCTTTACCTCGTGTTCTATCTCCTGGAAATGGTCGCTGATTCTCTCAACAATGGTTTCCATCGTGTCTTCGTAGTCTGTGGTTTCTGTTGCAAGGTCTCTTTCTAGGTATAGATCATTCACTTCGTTTTTCAGGCTGTAAAGCTCGCTTTCCATCTGGTGTTTCTGCGTCTTGATGGTGTTCAGGTTGCTTCTGATCATGTCCAGCAGCTCCAGTATGCTTAGATCAGAGACATGCTTGTCAATAATATTCAGCAGTATTTCGATCTTTTTTTCAGACTCGGTCTCTACCTCCAGCTCTTGCTTCAGCTTTTCAATTGAAATTATAACCGCAGAAGGAGAGTCCAGGTTTTTTGCGGTGCCTTTGTAGTTTCCGCTGTTTTTGCCTATGATCTCCTCCAGGCCTTGGACAAGAACATTCAGACACGCCAGCTCGTCTTCGGGGCCTGTGGCATTCTTGTGTTTCAGCACTAAATACGTGTCCTCCACGAGAGACTTGAGCTCTTCTTCCTCCAGCAAGGAAATTTGTTCTCGAATGGTGTTTCTCTTCAGAGAATACTTTGGCACAAACTCGTGCTGGCCGTTCTCTTTTCTTCGGAGTATCTCCTCCTTCAGGTCTTCGCACACTTCATTAAACTGCTGGTCGTTGAAAAAGAACACTTTTTCTATTGCCTCCTTCTTCTGTCCCTCAATTGGCGGCTGCACGTGCCCCTCAAGGAATTCTTCAAATAAAAGGCGTCTTTCGTTAATTTCTTCAGGTAAGGGTCCTTCGTACATGCAAATACTGAGACTTAGACATTTATACCACAATAAACAAACAAATAAAAACACACCAATCAAAACACTCAGTTTGCAGAGTGAAAATCCATGGACATCACAAATGCATTTGCAAAGCAGAATGTCTAGACATTTTATGCTCTGTGGATAGGAAAAGACGCAGAAACCAGCTGATTTGCATACCTGCACAGCTTATCTGTCTTTGCATTCGATGGATGGGAATTTTTCAATTTTTATTTCTCCCGCTTTTGCTGCTATTTGAGCTGATTTTTCTGCCATTCTTTTTATGGGTGGAAGTATAAAGAAAGATGCACCGTACGTCTCCAGAACTATCAGAAAAAGACTGAACGCAATGGAAATAACTAAACTATCGGAGATACAGGAGAAAAGCATTCCGTACGCACTGGAGGGCCACGATCTTCTGGGCATTGCAAACACGGGGTCTGGGAAAACACTGGCATTTCTCATACCAGCAGCTGAAATGCTCAGAAAAGAGAAAAACGTTGCAACTCCCAAAGTGCTGATCATATCGCCAACAAGAGAGCTGGCCCTGCAGACGTCTCGCGTATCGCAGAAGCTGTTCGCTGATTATCCAGAAATTAAAACAGTTTTGCTCATAGGGGGAAATAAAAAATCCGAAGAACTTGCAGAAATAGAGAAAGGCTGTGCCATCGTTGTAAGCACCCCTGGAAGACTGCTAGACCATTTGAGAACAGGGCTTCTTCTGAACAAGATAAAACTGGCTGTTTTAGACGAATCAGACCGAATTTTAGACATTGGGTTTGAAAAAGATATGCTGAATATTCTCTCCTATCTCCCGAAAAAAAGACAGACACTGATGTTCAGCGCAACAAATACTGATAACGTACTGTGCAGATCGTGGCTATCCAACAAGTACAAAAAAGTACACGTTAAGATAGATGACAAAATAACAGCAGAAGGGCTGAAGCAGTCTTTTGTGATGTGCCCAGAGGACATGAGATTCTCTCTTCTTTTTTCATTTCTGAAGCGAACAGACGGGAAAATAATAGTGTTCTTTTCGACCTGTGCATCTGTTATGTTCCACGGTGAGCTTTTCTCTCTCCTTGGATTTAATGCAGGAATGCTGCACAGCGGAGTGAAGCAGGACAGAAGAGCCAGAGTATTTGACGAGTTTTGTGAGGGAAAGATCAAAATACTTTTCAGCACAGATGTTGCAGCAAGGGGTCTAGACATTCCAGGAGTAAGATGGATTGTGCAGTATGACCCTCCCACAGACCCTAAGGAGTATATACACCGAGTGGGAAGAACGGCCAGAGCGGGGGCAGAGGGTGAGGCTCTTTTGTTTCTTCTTCCGCATGAAAAAGTGTTTATTAAATATCTGGAGAAGTTGGGCGTAGAAGTTGATGAGCTGGAATACAAGATGCCAAAGGACATAACAGAGCACTACATAAAAACAATCAGCTCCAACTATTATCTGGAAAAGGGAGCTAAAGAAGCACTGAGAGGATATCTGCAGGCATACTCAGGACACAAGCTGAAAAGAGTGTTTGACGCCTCAAAGATAGAGCTAAACAAAATCGCAAGGTCATTTGGCCTGTCATCAATGCCAAAAATAGATTTAACAATATGCGCTCGGAGTAAATAGGACGGCAGATAAATAAACAACTAGATATATTACAGATTGTGTGGTTATATGCTGATATAGAATAAAGAGTGTACACTCTTTTGACAAGATACACTTTTTATTTTTATCTCTACTTCTTTAGTTTTCTTATTCTTGAGCTGCTCTCTAAATATTGTTTAGTGTAGACTTTTTGGCAAAAGTTTATGCGTAGCTTATACAGAGAGAAAGCGTATCATCCAAACAATTAATCAAACAAATACGAAGAGTGGCTTTTAAAGTTGGTTTGTATGTTAATTTAATTATTTCTACATCTCAGAGACAGATCTTTGCTAGTGCGTGTCTGCCGAGACACAGAACAGCTATTCCTTTGATTTCATTTTTTTTATCTTTTCAAACATGTAGTTAACTTTATGGTCTAGCGGTATTTGTCCTTTTTTTGTGCGCTGCTGGAGCTTCTTTCTCCATCCTTCTTTCTTCTGCTGTTTCTCCTGTCTTTCTTTTTTGGCTTTTTCTATTTCTCTGGCTCTTTCTTCTTTTTTCAGCAAGTTCTCTTTGTGCAGTTTCTCTAAGATTGACGCTTTCTTTGTCTTTCCTCTTTCCTCTTTTTTGTACTCGATGTTTGCCATTTTCATTGCTTTTTCCCTCTCCTCCTCTTTTCTCCGCATCTCGCTCTCTTCATTTTTCTCTTTTATGTATACTCTTCTGCTTTTCCATGCCATAGCTAAATTTTCTCAGAATTATTTGTCTGTTATTCAGTTTTTAAGTAGCAGCGCAAAGACCCAAACAGAAGCTACTGTGTGCTTATCTTCTGTATCCACGACTTCTCAACAGTGTCTCTTACTCTGTTGTTATATTTCAGCTTGTTGTTGAGGTACAGCTCTGATGCCTCTGAGTTGGCAGGCGAGTCCGTGTTTGGATCATTTAGCAGAGACTGTATGCAGAGAAGAACTTGTCCTATCCCGTATGCCGAGTTCCATCTGTTCTTCAGTATGTCAAGGCACAGCTCGCCGTTTGGGTACACATTTGGATGGAATATTTCCGTTATAAAAGACACTTCTGGTGGGTGCTGTGGGTACGACTCTGTAAATTGTATTTTCAGCTCAAAAACCCCCTCTTCAAAAGGGGTGTCTTCTGGCCCGAATATTATAGCTCTCCAGTCCATTATGTCTTCCTTGCTTGGCACTGCTAGAATGTTATCCAGCGGGTCTTCCAGAAGCTTTTTCATATCTCTCATTATCTTTCTTTTGGTGGGTGTTGACATGTAAAAATACTTTCATTTTTTGAAATAATATAGTAGTGGAATAAAATCCAGAAGTGAAAATTTTTCTCTTTCTCTTCTATCCCTAATAAACCATCCATTTTTCACTAGAAGTGCACTTCACTTTAACTTTCTGTAGTATTCAGTGGTAGATTAGGAAGAACCGCTTGAAAACTTTTCGCTTATGAGTTTGATTTGATTTTATTTATCTGAATAATTTGTTCAATGAAATATTATTCTTTATTCGCTTTGTATTTCTAACTGCGGGCTGAATATGCACAGACCATTCTTTGATGTGGCAATGATGACATCATCGCTTATAAACTCAAAGTCCTTGTAGTAGGACTGCCCCTGGTGCACAAAACTCAAGTACTTGTGATACTCCCACTCTTCTGTTTCTTCGTATGCCATATCCCAGATGACCACTTCGCAGCTTGAAGCAGACGCAAAGATCTCGTTAGAGCTAAACTGAACATGGCTGATGGGAGACTGGTGGAAGCGAATCTCTTCCAAAATCTGTTCATTTCGCATGTCGATCAAGCGAAGTGCTCCTTCGTCGTCTCCTGCGAGGATTAGATTCTCTCCATTGTATGCGATTGAATTTATGTCCACTGGCAGAGTAAGATATCTTTTAGAGTCTTTGCACCTGAAATCTACGAGGTCAAGTGACTGTGTGGCTGCAAACACTTCATTTTCTGAGACTCCTGCCACAGAATAGATGCACGAGCCGTCTACACTGAATTTTTCAAGAGAGCTATTTTCTATATTGGCTTGCAAGACTACTTCGTTTCCATCTCCGTAGAAAAGCGAAGTTTTGTAAGTGGAGAGGCCGTATCCTCCATTTATCTCTCTATTTATTATGGGCTTCAACTGGCTGTCGTATACATGCAGCGATCTATCAGTGATTGCGTACACTTTTCCGTTTGACGCTCTTATTCTGTTGACCTGCGAGGGTGTGTGAACTGCTGCTGATTTTCTAACTGAATTGCTGCTTTTGGATCCTAGACTAGCCTGTAGCTCAACAATCTGCGAGCAGTTTTTCTCATCTGTCTGCTCAATCAGTATCTTTCCATCTTCTTCTCCCATGCACACAGTCAAAGACGGCCACTCTAACTGAATTTCTTCGCGTATTTTGTAAATGCTCTCCATCTGCAGATTCATTTCCTCTGGCTCTTTCAGGGCTTCGTACTTCTCTCCAGACGATTCTTCTTCCGACGATAAATCAGCGTCTGCCTGAGACTCCTTCTCTGCGTTACTTGCAAATTCTTTATTGTTTCTTCTATTTTCTTTGCGTGCCATAAAACTTTTGCGCGTTGGTAAGATAAAAATAACTAATTGTTCATAAAATTTCTGTAGCCCAAGAGCTGCTATCTTATACCGCCGTCCTATCATACAATGCTCTGTTTTTAAATTCATCTGTACTTTCTTTCCAAACTTGAAAATCTCTTGCTAAGAAATCGCTCTCAAATAAGAAACATCGCACGCATTAAAATAATTTAGCTGCCATTCTGGGACTACTTCGAGAATAAATGGAGTAAGGAATATACTGCGCTATTTAGATGGCTCTCTAATATTCTCAGCAGTTCTGCTTTTATATGTTTGAATTATGTATTTTTATTTGTTTTTCTGCTTGTATAGCATAAAATTAATCTTGCTGCAGTGTTCTTCTTCTGATGCTTGTATGTGAATACAGTGCACAGTTAATTCTATTCAAGCAATTCTTGTGCTGTTCCTTATCCACCTACTGGCTAGATAAAACCATTCAGCTAACAAATTCAAACTGTCTAAAAAACTCGTCTACTTTACACTTCGGTAGACAGCATTAAAATAAAAACCTCGAGAAAAATCAGATATGAAGCACTGTGCCTTGCTTTGCCACTGATTTTAGCGTATAGAAGATGCAAACAGTCTCTTCTGAAGACCATCACTTTAGCAAATATTCATTAGCATCTCTAACTCTTTTCTGTGCCGGGTTGATTTTATGTTCTTGCAGAAAAAGCTGTACAGCACCTTTATGAACTCAAGATTCTCTGAGATAAGAGCGCGCTCCTCGGAGGTGAACGAGTGCCCTTTTTTCTTGCGGATTATCGTAAGAATCTTCTCCATTCGCCATCCATTTATGCTGTTTATCTCCACAGGCTCTGTCTCTTCGTCAATGTTGTCTATTTTCAGCTTATTTTGTATGGTCGATATTGCAAACTTGAAACTCTCTGCATATTCAAATGTCTCCCAATCTATTTCCTCGTCTGCTCTGATCTCTGACCTCACTGGGGTAAATACGAACATCTTGTCCAGCAGATAGCTATCTGTTTTGTCGAACAGAACGAGCAGCCACTGCAGCGCAACGGGCACATCGCTGCTCTTATCTAAGATATGGCCCACTATCTCGCTGATAGCTACATTTTCACTGTTATGTTCAGATCTGCACTCTTCCGTCTCTGTGCCACAGCTGCCCGTACAGGAGCCACCATGCTCATCTGATGGCAAATTGCCATTATGCGCGCTCTCATCATTGCTGTGATCATTGCTGCTGTAAACATTCTGTGCTGTTTCATCTGTAGAGTTTGCTGTGCCTTCCTCCAGCCTCTGTGCCTCTATTGAGCTTTCAGGCACGCAAACTATCTCGTCCTGGCTTAGCCCTGAGATGTGTATGCTCACTGCATTGTGGTATATGTCTGAAACCACATCTTCGATCGACTCAAACACACTGGGCACGCATATTGTCGAAACAGTGCCCATGGCCAAACCTGAAATGTAGTCCAAAGTGATGCAGCCCTTTGAGAAAAGAGCGTACAGATTGTCAGGTATTCTTTTTCCAAAAATAACACCTATATCGTACGGAGCGGGCACTGCACTGGACAGATGCACGAGCTCGCTGTTCTCGCTCAGCACAGGATGAAAGTCCACTGTGCACTTAGCAGCCTGGTAGAGTTTCAGGTACTTATCTTCTGCTGCACCGAGCTCTTTCTGTTTTCTCAGCGTGTTTAGCACTCCCCCCGCATTCTTGTACTTCGCAATCAGAATGTTCAGGTCAAACACCATGCTAAACTCTGGCACGGTGGGGCAGTACTCGCATCCAAGAAGCAGAAAGATCTCTCGGGCCTTGTGTGCTGGAGATATCGCAAAGTCGTTGCAGATGGCAGAGTAGAATGCACACCAAATTTTAGCAACTTTTTTCTTGCTGCTGTTTGCGCCAAAGTCAAAGTCAAGGATGAGCTTCTCTCCTCCGCTGAAGAGGAAGTAGTCGGTTGCTCCAAAGAACATTCTGATGTACGACTTTTTCGCCATGTATGCGCCCTGTCCTGCTGCCAAGTACGGAGCATTGATTATTTCCACCTTATGCTGAGATAAGAGTGCGTTGATGGCTTTTTTTACTTCTTCGTATCCAAATGCCATGCTCCACGCTTTTTGCTCTGCCTCTGTGTTTTTTTCCAAGTGGTGCTTCCACCCGAGCTGAATGGCCTCTTTTCTCTTCTCTTCTGGCCCCTTGCGGACTTCCAGCTTCGGGGACATTCCGTTCCAGATCCACACTATCTTGCACTCGATCTGCTCCATGCTCTCAACCAGCGCACGGACGTACGAGAGTATCTCTTTGTTGAACCCGTCAAAAAGCACGTTCTTGTTTTTCACAGTTGGCGAGTATTTTCGTACAAACCACGCTCCGTCAATTCCAATGGTGCTTTTTTTCAGGATGTCTAAATCGTATTTTTGAATAAGCTGTCTTTTTCCAAGCTCCTTCTCAAAGTTTCGTAGTGGCATATTTTAAAATAAATGAAAGTATTTGATACTCAGAATAAAATTGCATGGAAGAGAGAGGAATATCAAAAAAGATAATAGTAGTAGGAGATGGAGGGTGTGGAAAGACGTGTCTGCTCATTAAATACACAGAGAACAGGTTTGAGAAGGCGCACACCGTCACAGTCTTTGAAAACAAGACAGTTCCGTACTTGGACAGGGTCACAGGAAAAACATACTCCCTTGACCTGTGGGACACAGCAGGACAGGATGACTTTGACCGTATAAGGAAATTGTGCTACATTGACACCAATCTCATTCTCATATGCTTCTCGCTGGATAAGCCAGAGTCCTTCAAAAACATAGAGGGAAGATGGAAGGAAGAGGTAGACCATTTTTGCAAGGACACTCCGAGAATTCTTGTCGGGCTCAAGGCAGATCTGAGGAAGACATCGAGCGAAGAGCTGATTTCTGAGCAGAAGGCGCTGCAGCTGACGAAGAGCGTGTCTGCGAGGTACTACATAGAATGCTCTGCTGCAACAGGAGAAAATGTAGACGCTGTTTTTGACTCGGCAATGGACATACTTCTCAACAGGTCGAAAAAGAAGAAAGAAAAAGGGCCGTCATGCAAGACCTCGTGAAGAAGGCGATATTATAATAAAGGGCAACTATTTGCTTATTTTAGTGCAGGCTAGTTGAAGAGCTTCGTAGGTATACGTTTATATGCTGGGAGCAGTTTAAATTTTATTTGAAAAAACCAGAGAATCTGTCTTCATATTTTGCTCATTTTTATTCTTTTTAGTATGGACGTAAAGAAGAGTGAGATTTCCGTCCTAATAAAAGAGATGAAGTACGACGAAATAGTGGAGCACTTGGAGGCAACAAGAGAGCAAAAAACAGTAGCCCTTATGAAAATGGACAGATTTAAAGAGGCCCTGAAGTACTGCTACAACAACACTTTTGAGAAAGCGTACTGTTTTTACAGGATAGGAAAGTACAAGTGCGCGCTGAAGACAGCAGGAAAGAAGAAGGGGAGTGCATGGATTTCTCTTAGATCGCAGATATACTACAAACTCGACAGACATCTCGACGCGATCAAGGAAATTGGAAAATTAAAAGAGATAAAAGGCCCTGTGCTTGTCAACTATGCGGCAAATGTGGCTCTAGCCATTGCAGAAAACAAAGCAGAGGCAGATAGCACGAAAGGAAAAGAAATGGCAACTGTTTTGGAGAAAATTAAAAACGAAAAAATAGACATTCAGGGAGAAGTGCTGTACAATCTAGCATTCTCCTACCTGCCCGATCGGAGAAAGGTACTTAATAAGCTCAAAGAGATAGACACCCCCGACAGAGACCACAGGGAGCTTGTGCAGGCGCAGATCCACAATATCCAAGACATGCAGAAGGAGATATCACCAAGCATTCTTAACAGAAGCAACAAAGCCATCCACCGGTACAACACAGAAGCCATTCAGTCGCCGTGTCTGCTCGAAAGCATGAAACAGTTCCAGAAGAACACATACTACCAGAACAAGATAAAGCAGTACAGCCAGACAAAAGATGTGCCAGAACTCTGCAACATCATCGATGATTTGAAGCAAAATAACACAAAGCCAATCATCAGGCTGATCAGCAGGCTGAACAGGAAGAACGCCCTCCATCTGAAGAAGGTTCTAAAAGATGAAAAAATACTCAGCAATGGCCTAAACAGGATAGTTATAAAGAAGAAGTAAATCCAACAATAAATCTCATTTTACATTCTCGGGCTATATTCTGTCTAGCAATGACAGTTACTAAAAGTGCACTGACCTCCTCATTTTCTGATTTTTAAAAGTGCAGAGAAGAAAGCGGTAGATTGCAGAGCAGTTCATCTCTGTGCTGAGCAGCCACTAGTTACTAATCAGTGAGGCTGTTTGTGTTATTCTTTTTGATATTTTTAATGTTTGTTTCTGTGGATATTATTAATATAATTAATGCTTTGTATTTTTAATTTTTTATGTTAAGTGGATTGTTTCTTATTTCAGTCTCCTCTACCCTTGTGTGGTTCGGAACTCGTGTGCCCCAGTACAGCACAGTAAAGAAAGAAAGCATGTCAATGGACGACGCAAAAATGTTTCCTGTTTTGGGATCTGTTATACTTGTCAGTCTTTTCTGTGCTCTGAGATATCTCCCCAAAAACATGATAAACACGCTGTTCAGAGCAATCTTTTCAATGACAGGAACGGTTTCTCTGTACAAGATATTTAAAATGGTGCATGAGCACTTCACAGGCCCTGCAAAAACAGAGGCGGACAAGAAAAAGAAAGATCTCGAGAGTAAGCCAAAGGCAGAGAAGGACGGAAAAGCCGCAAAAAAAGAAGAAAAAGAGTCCAAAAAGACAGAAGACTCTTCCAAGCCAGAAAATGCAGCCACTTCATCGGTCTTTGACATGGCTTCTCTGAAATCAGACATTATCGAAGCATACAGCGAAGTAAAAGAGGCCATAAACTCTCAGTTTGAAGAGCTCAAGTATCTCCCGTACGGCTGTCTGTTTGTGCTCTCTCTGGCAGTTAATCTGTGGTACTTCAAAACAAAAAGCATCATGTCGTCAAACATTCTCGCATGCGCTTTCTCCATTATGGGAATACAAGAGATCAGGCCAGACTCGACAAAGACCGTGCTTGTGCTCCTTGGGCTTCTCTTTGTATACGACATATTCTGGGTGTTCTGCACGCCTGTGATGCTGGGAGTGGCAAAGGGCCTGGACATTCCCATTAAGATAGTGTATCCGTTTGCGAAAAAGGGAGGAAGCATGATCGGCCTGGGAGACATTGTCATTCCCGGCCTGTTCCTTGCCCTTGCAAGAGAATTTGCCCACAAAAACAGCTCTCCTTTTGTGTTTTTTGGAGGCTTTGTGGGGTATGTTTTGGCGCTCATCATTACCTTTGCGGTTGTGATAATGTTCAAGGCCGGACAGCCAGCTCTTCTTTACATATGCCCGCTGATTGTTGCAGGGAGCATGGCAGGCGCGCTGTTCCACAAGAAAACAAAGCAATTCATTGATTACAAGTCAGAATAAAATCATATCTTATAGGTCTAGTGCATTTTTTGCCTGTTTTGGTAATATATCTCGCAGATAATTGATCTTGCAATTTTTCAGTTGTATTTGGAAAGCCACAGAATGTCCTC
>NW_026250350.1:0-14221 GCF_024244105.1 Nematocida minor | reverse complement strand
GGTCTACAGTCAATACACGAGATGTTTTTGCACTCTGTTCTCCACTCTCTCTGTTCTCTTCTACTCTGTGCACACCGAGTATTTGTTTGTTTTATTTTGTTTTAATTTTTTATTTCCATGAAGACAGAAAAGACTTTCTCCATTAAAAAACTAAAACACTCCATCCCGTGGCTGCTCTACTATTCAATTGCGTCTGTTAATTTCTTCATCACTTTCTACTACGACTCGCTGACCATCATACCTTTTGGAATAATCAATAACCCGTGCTTCCTTCTCTTGATACTTTTCACGTACATTACGTACTCCATCTACATCCAATCTCCGCCCTCCATCTTAGCACACACTCGGCAGATCCACGCGTCCCTTATCAAGAAACTTATAATAACGGTGGCACTTAGCGATGCGCTGATACTTGGGATAATCGCCAGAGTGTGCACGTCTAAGCAGTACATCACCACTTTGCTTATTGTTACGATCATAATACAGATAGTGATATACTCTGAGTACATTTTAAAAATAATCATCCCAACTCTGCACAGGACGCCCCTGGACAACTACATCTCCATCATTTCGCACCTAGACACTACAGACATGGCTGAATTTGGGATATTCCGGTTCTACTTCTACTTCTATCTCTTTGTGTTTGCTTTTATAGTGCTGTTTATCATGCTGTTTTACATGTGCACTCTTCCCATGTCGAACTTTGGATACTCTGAGTTTATTTTTAAAAGTATTTTCTGCTACTGGACCTTCTACACTTTCATGTACCTCCTGATCACCCTGTGCGTGATCAGTTTCTATCTGAACATAAACTCAGGATGCAGTATTTGGCAGTCATTCCGCATCATTTCGAAAATAGTCACAGGGAACATTGGAGTGTGCATCTACATGGCAGCCATTAAGATGCTGTGTGTTCTGCTGGCTCCTTTGGAGATCTTCTGCTACATAGAAAGCGCCAGACAGTGGCTGGAGTATGCGGGCAACAAGTATTTTGGAAATATAGTGTTCTACAAGAAAGTGGGGATAAAGAGCATCATCGCAATAACGGCTGTGCTGGAGGTAGAGCCGCACGAGGCCTCTGAGTTTCTCAAAAAAATAGAAACAACAGGAAACTATCCGTATATAAACTCTTTTAAGTCTGTGGACAGCGGAAACACAACAAAAAAAACATCTCTCTGCCTGATCATTACGATTCTGATCCCTCTCAGCCTGATCATCCTATTTGGCTCGCTTTTTACGAATGAGTTCAGAGGATACCTGAAACTGGTAGTATCGCTTGTCTGGGCATCGTATGCCACATCGCACATTGGCTACATCTACACAGAAACAATGCACTATGCGGCGGTGCTATCGAATGTGCAAGGAAACCTCTATGGCATGAAATGGGTCGATGCCCATCTGAATGCGCTGTAATTTTTAACAAATAAACAAAAACTATCTATACCTTGAATTGCACTGTGTCTCAGCTTTACTTTTCCAATTCTTAGGCCAGCTAGAGTGTCTCTAGACCTAAAGCTGTCCCATCCAGATACTTGTCTATCTTAGATAAGAACTAAAATTGCAATGTGTCTCTGCAGGACAATAAACTTACTTAATAAAAAACCTCTCTCTTCTACCACAAGTGTACTTTTCATTTGTAAATAGTAAAATACAATAATCTTACTGTTTGCAATTTTTATTTTTTTATTGTGCTGAGCAAATAATTGTGTAGCAAAGATGAATGCAAAGTGTAAATAGTTGTGTGGATACATTTTCTGTCTTTTTTCTTTTCTTCTTTTATATTCAGCATTTTATTATTTTTGCATGAAGGGAAGACTCTCCTGGCTGGACATAAGAGCCGGTGTGAACGAACTCGAAAAGGTCGTTGGAACACACATTAAAACAGTGTACAGCACAAGCAAGAAAGCCATTTTGATCAAATTCAGCAACAAAGAGCAGCTGCTAATCGATCCTCCAAGCAAGTTCCATCTAACACACAAAAACCACGAGAAAGTGAATCTGACTCCCCTGGCTCTTTTCCTGCGAAGAGAGATAAGCAACTACCGAGTGGAAAAAGTGAGCCAGCTGGGATTTGACAGAATAGCTGCCATCAAGCTAAGATCAGCCAAGGGCTCTGTTCTTCTGATCGTAGAAATGTATGCAAATGGAAATATAATACTGGCAGATGAAAACTTAAAAATAATAAACTTGCTAAGGCCGGTTGCACACCTGGGCGTGGTGAAGGACGGGATGTATTTAGTAAACAACCCTGAGCTTGTGCTGGATATCGAGAGATTCGCGTATGTCACCGGAGACACGCTAAAAAAGAAAATCTCAAACTTTTTGTCGCTCTCTGGAAGGGTGGTGGATGACACAGTGCAGCAGATGGAAGAATACTTCAGCAAGAAAATGAAAATGAGCATTCCTCTGAAACTGGAAGATTTTGAAAAAGAAGTAGAGAAGAGATCGGATGAGTTTATAAGCCATTTCAACGCCTTCTTTGGTTCCATCTTTGAGAAGCTGACTACAGTGGGAGACTACGGAGCTGTGTACTACCAAGATGGAAAGCCAACAATGTTCTCTCCGTGGAAGGAAATGCACCCTGCAAAGGGCCAGGAAGTGAAAGAGTTCAAAGGCTTTGGAGAGGCCATGGATGCAGCATTCCTCGTGGTAGAAGTGCAGGAGACAGCAGCCCAGAAGAAGAACAGAAAGATAAGGGAGGCGCAGGAGAGAGACCTGCGCAAGAAAATAGAAGAGATGACTATATTGAAAACAAAAGCAGAAATACTAACAGAGAATCAGCAGGATGTAAAAGATGTTCTTGCGGTTATAGAGACAGCCCAGACATCAAATCTGTCGGAGAAAGAGTTCAAGAGGTTCCAGGAGACAGAGAAAGAAAGGAACAAAATAGCACGGATAATAAAAAAAGTAGACTTTGCCAAAAAAACAGTTGAGCTGTCGCTCGACATGAAAGAGATAACAATAGACTACAACAGATCGCTATTTGAGCAGATAAACTCGTTCTACCAGCAGGCAAAGAAGATAGAAGAAAAGTCGAAAAAAACAAGAATAGCGCTTGCAGAAAGCCAGAACAAGGCGGTTGAAATAAAAAGTAAAATACAGAAAATAGAAAAGATCGAAAGAGCCAGCTTCTGGTTTGAGAAGTTCAGGTGGCTTGTAACGAAAGACTCCGATCTAATCATAGCAGGAAGAGACTCAAAACAGAACGAAATACTGGTAAAGAAGCACCTGAAGGACACCGACTACTATTTCCACGCAGACATAAAGGGAGGATCCAGCGTGATAGTTGGAGAGAACGCAACAGACCTGACAAAAGAAATAGCTGCATCGATGGCCATGCACCTTTCTAAGGCATGGGAGAACAACCTCATCACAGAAGTGTACTCAGTAAGAGGACACCAGGTGAGCAAAACAGCGCCAGCAGGAGAGCATTTGACACACGGAAGTTTTATGATAACGGGGAAAAAAGAGTTCTACAACCCCACAAAGCTGGAGTATGGATTTTCAATACTTTACAAAATAAAAGACATCCCAATCGAAGTATCAGAGGACACAAGAAGAGTGGAAGGGTTTGCAGCAGAGCCTGCAGAAAGTGACGACGTTGAGTACGCAGTTGGAATGTCAGGGCCGTACAAGTATCTGGAAGGAAAGAAGTACAGAATGCTCCCAGGATCAGCCAAAAAAGGGATGGTAATAAAAGAGCTGCTGGCTATAGCAGAGCAGGAAGCCCCAAGACACCTGAAGTTCATAAAGAACATAACAGAAAAAGAGATGGAGCTAACGGTAATAGGAAACTCAAAACTATCGCAGTCAGAAATCGTAAAAAGAGGAGAGAAGTCTTTATTCGCCAGAAAAATAAAAAAAAAGAAAAACAAGAACAAGAGTAAAAGCGACGATGACGACTAAAAAGACAAAAATAAAGATAAACATATTAAAAGAAAGGTGTGTTAGAAGGATATCTATTCAATAGTTCCCAGATTGTTTTGGATATAATGTAAATACTTTCATAACTTATCTCTTATCTTTTTATTTGGATGAAAGGAAATGCTATTTATTTATCACTAGCAGATATAACCGCATAAATAAAATAGTTAACGCACTGTTACGATAGACATTAACTACTCTTTAACGTATGGAATGAACTTCTCCCCAACATACGGTATCAAAACATCTGGCACCATAATTCCTCCTTCTGTCTGGTAGTTCTCCACGAGACAGCACAGGGTTCTTTGCACAGCACAGAGTGTTCCGTTGAGCATGTGAACGAACTGTTTTTTTTCGCTGTTTTCATTGGGCAAAAAACGAACATTCAGGTCTCTGCTTTGATAGTCTGTGCAGTTGGAGCACGACACAAGCTCTCTAAATCGGTCAGATGCAGGGAACAGAGCCTCCAGATCGTACTTTATAGCAGCTGCGTTGTTCAGCGCGCCTGAGACAATGGAGACTACGCGGTAGGAGAGCCCAAGCGTATCGTAGAACTCTTTTGATCTTTCAACCATTTTTTTAAATTCGTTCTCGCTTTCTCCGGGAGTGGTAATCAAAAACTGTTCTATTTTTTCAAACTGGTGGACTCTGAATATTCCTCGGTTGTCCTTTCCATGCGCGCCTGCTTCTTTTCTGAAACACGAAGAGTACCCGCAGTATTTAATGGGGAGCTCGTTCTCTTTTATCCACTCTCCCTCGTGCTGTGCGGATAGCGGCTGTTCTGACGTGGCTATTAGATACGCCTCGTTGTGTCCTTCTATTTTGTACAGCTGATCGTCAAAATCGCTCAACTGCGCTGTTCTTTTCATGGACTCTTTGAGCATCATAAAAGGCGTTTGAATCAAAGAATAGTCGTGCTTTCTCAGAAAGTCCATTGCGTATCTGATCAGACTCTGTGTTAGAATTACGCCGGCGTCCTTTAAAAAGTATCCTCTGTGTCCCGCTATCTTTGTCCCTCTTTCTGTATCGGTTGCCCCCAGTCTGTCCAATATCACGTCATACGAGAGCAGCTCTTTTGGCCAAAATGTTTTTACGTTTTTTCCTGTTTCGAACACGACGGGGTTTTCGTCTTCATTCTGGCTTATGAAAACATTGGGGTCAAGGATATTCCCTATTTCTCTCGCTACCTCGTCTGTTTCTTCTTCTTTCTTCGACAGCTCAGCTGAGCAGGCAGCTCTTTGTTCCTTTATCTCTGCTATCTTTTTCAAAAGAGCGTTTTTTTGTCCTTCCTGTTCTGCAGATGCGCTGCCATTTTTTATTTTGAAGTACTTCATTCCTTCTTTTGTCAGAGCATTCATTTCCTTGTTCAGCTGCTCCATTGTGTATCTCAGCTTTATTCTCTCCTCTATCATGTCCACCACCTTGTTTGAAACGGCGTCTCCTTTAAACCTTCTTTTTTCGCTCTCTATGACAGAATTTCTTGTTTCTGCATTCCTCAGAAGACTCAAGTCAATCATAAAAAATAAAACACAATATTTATTTATAAGCAACGTACAAGCTATTTTTGTTTTATTATTAGTTTGAGCATCCAGCTGTCAGCTAATAATTTATTAAATTCAAGAAAACTTTTCACTCTGCCATTTGAGCCAGTCAGCGCACAGAGCATCCAGCCAGTCAGACAGACAGATAATGGGCGAATCACGAACAAATAATACTCTGCAGCCTGTCTTCGATACTACCACTAAAAATGGAAAAATCAAACAATAATTATCTGCTAACTGGCTGCAAATGATTCTTTGCACACAGAATCATCTAATATCAACAGTTTTAACGGTTTTATGCCCAGTCTAATCTACTAGCAGTAAAAGCACAAAAATCTTTAAATTGGAACAAAAATAGAAAATACACAGGATCGCTTTTATTTCTATATGCTGCTGCATGCCTTCTGCTCGGCATATGAGCACCCGACAAGGCGTATAGCATTCTGAACTATTTCAAGTGGAATATGTCTCCTGGTTAGTTTGGGCTCTGGGTCCTGGAAGTTGCACAGATATTCGATTCTGAATGTCACCAGAGTCTTGCTGCTCTGGATCTCAAAGTCCTGTATAGTTATTCTGGTCTTTCCGTCCAGCTCTTTGCCCTTGAGTATTCCCACGATCTTTTCCTTTATTTCTTCAAGTTTGTCAATCGACTGCTCATCTTTTATCATAAAGACAACAAGCTCTGTTTGGATGTCGCTTCTTCTCATGTTGAAAATGGCTTCCTTGATGAGCTCCTTGTTTGGGATGTAGCACACAGTCCCGCCCTTTGACGTGAATGTGCTGTACATCAGGTCAATGCGCAGCACTGTGAACTCCTCGCTCTTTGCTATTATTTTGTCGCCAACATCGAACGGATGCTCGTGCAGTAAAAATATAAAGTTGTTGAAAACGTCCTTGATAATGTCTGAAAACAGCCATCCTGAACTCATCAGCAAAGGAACAAATCCAGCCAAAGCTCGCACAGGATCGAAGCCTATAAAAGGCGTGCTTATCATAAGAGTAAGAATCAGAGCCACTCCCTCCAGAATGTAGTCCAGAGTGCTTAGTATCTTATCTCTGTCGTACAGGGTTCTTTTCAGATCGATTCTCTCAGAATATGCGGAGTGTGCCATTTTCAGAAGACTTTCTCCTTCGATCAGATGAGACTCTGCATCTTTGGTGTATCCGTGCTCTTCCATGTATTTCCAGATGTCCATCCACTGGGAGTTGAATGCGTCTTTGATGTGGTCCATCGTAATGCTTATGCTCAGTCTCTTGTCTTTCTTGTTTTCTTTCTGGCTCTCTTCATTTTCGTCTTCCTGCTGTGCATGGCCCTGGGGCGCAACGCCAGAGAGTATTCCGTAGACTATCTCTTCGCAGTGCTGCTTGGAGCGTATTTTAAAGTCTGAAAAATGGACCAAAAAAGTGTCCGTTATTTCTATTCCTGAAAACACTTCGCTCTGCATGTCCGTCAGGCTCTGTGTAGAAAGAACTTCTGAGTACTGCGCAAGGCGCCTGAGAATTGAAGTCTTTAAGTTCACTTCGCCAATTCGCCCTGAGAATACGTTATTTCCGCAATAGGCAATGGCCATCTTGAGGAAAAACTTTTCGCATATGAAAAATCCGAACAGAATGCACAGACACATGGAGTACCCTGCGACTCTGCCGTATCCCACAACCTCCATCTTGGTAATAGAGTACTTCTCCAGGAAAAGATTGCAGTGGATTATTCCAAATATTCCGAGGATAAAAAAAGTAAGCAAACCCTTTACATCATCAATAATAAATAGAATAACTTTTCCACCGTGGCTTATTTTGTGGTCAAACATGTCGCAGAGCATGGCCAGGATGAACACTATCCTATTGACTACCAGCTGGGTAGGCAAGTACGTTAAAAACATCGCAGACAGGAAAACTCCTATTTTGAAGTTTTCTTGAGCAGGGGTGATGTTTTCATACAATGAGATAGGAGTGAATATGTGCGGAGCATGCGTCTTCTGGATGAGAAGAATGATAGAGGGCGGGAGGAGAATGATGAACGTGCCTACTATGGCGTATGCAAGCAGAGCCAGATAGTAGTACACTCCTTTCAAGTTTGTTTCAATATACTCCATGATATTGAAAAAGGAAAAGGGCGTCTTGTCTTCCAAATCCTCCACTTCGCTGTTTTTGTTCTGGACCTTTGCTCTGTCTTTTTTTATTTTTGCTTCATCTTTCACCGATTGAAAAACCCCGGTGGGCTGCGCTTCTGGCTCTGAGTCGCTTTTGTCTGAATCTTCGTTATCTTTTGTGTCTCTGGTTTGCGAGGGCCTGGCCAGCAGTTTTTTAAGCTGCTTGGAGGACTTCGAGCTGTTTGGGGAGCCTTCTATGCCCGCGGATGCTGTGTTCTGTGTGGGCGTGTTTATGTCGCTATTTTCTTTATTGTTGTCTCCTTCCATAAAAAAATTGATATTCGTGACTTATATGTTGTGAAGGGAGCAGCAGGGCAGGTAATTAATTGGTCACGCCTGCAGAGCCATTGGACAAAAAGTGTCTGGAGAAAGATGATTTAAAAAATAAACCAGTAAAACAGCGGGATAAGTGTCCAACAAATGGAGAGAAGAAAAAAAGGACAATTAGTGCATAATGATGATACATCCTATGAAATAATAAAATTACTAGAAAAGTAAAATAAAAGAAAAAAGAACGAATGTAAAAATAAAAAGAAAAAGAAACTAATTGAGTGATGATTTACTGGTTATCAAAGGTGGTGCATTGTAAAAGTCCATCCTATTCTTTAATTTGCATTCTCAGTTTGTTGTTGGGCTATTTCTGCCGTGTGGACTAGCTTGCTTTCTCCTGGGCAGAGAATAATTGGCTGGAACTAAATTAAAAAATGAAAGTGAAGTAAATGGCTAGCGATAAAATATAATCTTGCGCTTCTTCAACCATTAGGCTCACAGATATAGCACTAGCAGAGCCAGTAGGTGATATATTCTAAGAATGATGAGACAGCCTCTTAAAATAAAGCAATTTTATTCCAGCACTTGCATCTTATCAGCAATAATTGCTGATTGGGCTGCATTTTAGCCTTTTTTCTATCTTTAGAATTTTTATTTTTCTTCCCTCTCTAACGTATTTGTAATATTTGGAATCTGCAAATTTTTTATGTCTTCTTCAAACAAGAAACTATTTTCAAGCTTTGCACTGGACCCAGAACTTGTCTCTGCTCTTGAGAAAAGAGGGATTATGCACCCCACGCCCGTTCAGGAGCACATCCTCAGCCATCTTCCGCTAAAAAAGGATGTCTATGCCATTTCAAACACGGGCTCTGGCAAAACTCTGGCCTTCACCCTCCCCATTTTGAACTCTCTGCTAAAAGATGACTCCTTTTTTTATGCTCTAATTATTCTTCCAACAAGAGAGTTGTCCCTGCAGGTGCACTCAGTCATCTCGGACCTAGGAGCAGAGATAGGGCTGCGCACAACACTGCTGATAGGCGGCACAGACACTCTATCGCAGGGAAAGAGTCTTTCTGCTCGCCCGCATTTTATCATCGGCACACCCGGGAGAATTCTCTACCACTTTAAAAACACGAAGGGAATAAACTGCAAATCCTTCAAGTATTTGGTGTTTGACGAGTGCGACAGAGTGCTGGACGGAGACTTTGACGGGGATGTCACCGAAATATGCAAAATGATTTCTCCAAAGTTCAAATTTTTGTTCACTGCGACTGCGTCCAAAAGGGTGCGCTCTTTCGTCTCGCAGTCCATGAGCTCCCCCATATTTTTCGGAGATGAAAAGATGGAGGTTTCCGAGTCGGTGTTCCAGCAGTATATGCACATCCCGCAGAAGCACAAAGAGGCATATCTGCTCAATCTAGTGCGCAGCTCAGGGGATAGAATGGGGCTTATATTCGTGGGAACATGCATTTCTGCAGAGAGAATTGGGAGAATTATCAAACTGCTTGGAATGCGCGTGGGATGGATCCACGGAAACCAAAAGCAAAATGTCCGAGAAGAAACAGTGAGCAAGTTCAGGGCAGGCGTATTCACATGGCTTGTGGCAACAGATGTGGCAGCGAGAGGCGTAGATATCACGGGAATACGAATAGTAGTCAACTACGACATGCCGGATGGAATACGAGAGTACGTGCACAGAGTGGGGCGCACCGGGAGAGGAAGCGAAGTCGGAAGAGCCGTTACATTTGTGAGTCAGTACGATGTAGAAGATTTCCGAAGACTCGAAATAAAGCTGGGGAAGAAAATGGCGCAGTGCGAAGTGCCAGCTGAAACCATCTATGCAATGATTGATGAAATTGACGAAGCCAAGAGAACAACAGCTGCAGAAATGAAAGATGAAGGCGTGGGAGAGAAAGTCAAAGAAATGCGCAGAAAGCGAAAGGGCGAGAAGACCAAGAGCAACATGAGAGATAAAAAAAGAAGACAGAAGAATGATTAGAAAATTAGCTGTTTCTGGTAATATTTGCAGCAGAGCGTGAGACTATAAGATTAGCGAATAAAATTATTGTTTAGACAATTTAAACGTTTTTTGCGATAAGAACAATCTATTTAAAAGTTTCATTTATTCACGAAGTAATAATATGTCTCCTTATAAAATTATTATATTCATCCATACCAAAGAACTAAAATGATCATTTTCATTGGTTGATAGAGTTAATAATTAGTATTTAAGCTCATAAAAAATAAAAATTTTGACAAGCATGGAGCTAGATAAGAATAGAATATTAGTATCTGACAATATCAACACAAAAGAAGAAAAAGAAACCCCTTCTGTCTGCGAAGACACAATTGAGTTTGACAACTACAGCAGACAAACAAGGAAAGGGAAGTATCTGCTCAAAAACATCAGCATTCGAATTCCAAAGAACAGATTGGTAGCACTAATGGGCCTGAGCGGGGACGGAAAGTCCACGTTCTTCAACGCCATAGCTGGCCGCTGCGAAAAAGAGACAGTGACATACGGAGAAGTGAATGTGCTCTCTAAAAATGGAAGTTTGGAGCCGCGGGACAGTGTCTCCTGGTTTAAACAGGTGGGATACTCAATGCAGGAGAATGTGCAGTATGGCTCTATGCCCACGTACAGAGTTCTAAAGTCCGTGGCAACCATGGAGAATGTTCCGTACAGCAAGATTGCTTCGCTTATGAAAAGCTTTCGTGTCGAAAAAACAAAAAACACTCCGTTCAACAGGCTGTCTGGAGGAGAGCAAAGAAGAATTTTCACAATTATTGGGCTGCTCAAAACAAAAGAGATAAATCTGTGGGACGAGCCCATCAGCGGCCTTGATGCACACATTGCCCGCATAGCCATTCTCTCCATACAAAAAGAGAAAAGCACAAATATCGTGTCCATACACCAGCCAAGTGAAGCCATTCTGAGCCTTTTCGAGGACATTATTTTTATGCACGCATCAACGATAGTATACAGCGGGCCGCTGAAAGACCTACAGCTGTGCTTTGAAGAAAAGGGAATAGTTTTTCCCAGAGGAGAAACATGCGCTGACTATCTGATAAAGGTAAGCGCGAACTATTCTGAAAATGAGACAGACCAAAAGAACATAGAGATACTCAACAGCATGGCAGAGAGCATATGCAGCTTGCCCTGTGGGAAGAGAGCAGAAGGCAACGTGTTCTTTGTGCCTTCTTTTACAGCGCGCTTTAGAAATGTGCAGGAGATCCTTCTTCGGTCTTTCTACTACAACAAGTTCTTCAAGGGCTCTTCGATGCTAGTGGAGATACTTTTCTATGTTATGCTAGTGACTTTCATGTTTTTTCTAGTTAAAAGCAACATATATGGAGAAATTATTAGAGCAGTTTTTACTCCAAAAGAAATTCTCAACTTATTTGCAAACAATGCAAGTAAAGTGCTATGCAGAACATACATAACTATATCTGAATACGATGTGACATATTTTAGAAAGCATCCGAATGAGCCTCTATCTCTTTTTTATAACCTTTTCAACCTAGACTATCTGTTTTTTAGGCGGCCAATGATTTCACGTTTTGGTTCTAATTTAGAGATGGATATTGAATATAGCAAATTGGTGAGCGTCGTAAAAGAGAAAGCCAAAGTATTTTCAGGGAATCCAGAGCTGAATAGCATGCTTGAAAAGTCAGTCAGTGGGATGTGTGGTATAGAAAATATCATTAACGTCATTTCAGTTATTGGCTATACTCTGTGCAGTATATTTACATTCATTATGCTACTTGGCATATGCACTTCTGCTAACATAACAAATCTCTGCTACTACAGAATATGCAAAAGAAACATAGTAGAAGGACGGATAAGCATCGCAGAGTGCATAATCTCGCAGCTAGTGGAGCTGGTGTTCAGAAAAGGAGTGCTTATTTTTGCTGCTAGCTGTGCTGTCTCCATCCTTGCCAAAAGGTCCTTTGAATCCTTCTTTGAAATCACAAATTCAATCGGTTTTATTTCCATTTTTGCTTCTTCTCTGTATGTTGCAGCCATCTGCATGCTGTGGATTGTTGCCATTTTGCTGTCTCCGTTTTCTCAAAAAATACAATCGCTTATATATGTTGCTCTAGAAGTAAGTTTGAAACTTTTTAAAGGCATCCTGTATTTGAACAGTGCCATAAGCTTTTCTTTGCCAGAGAACGAAGACTTTATATTTGAAAAGTATTTGGGTAAACAAATATTAAACTACAGTAGTGAAGTGCTCAATTCTGAAATAATTATAGCCATGCTGAACACGCGCTGGAAGATCCCAAAGTTCCTGGGAGAAATCATAGTGAAAGTGGCAGTGTTTTTCCATAACTATGTCTTCTTTTCTCTTGATACTATTAAAGAACTGGTTCTGAAAATTTCAATCTATACGGGGTGCTTAAAAGACCCTTTTTCAAAGTTCAAGAGCTCTGAAGAGCTTCTAGCGTACATAAAAGAGGCAAGCGCTAAAGACTGCGCAGAGCATGCAAAAAACGGTACTGCAACAGTTCTTTCTTTGATTTCTAAGATAGACGAGAAATATAAAAGAACAGACGGATGGGACTTGATCAAAAACATCATCGTAAAAAATCAGTTTGAGCTGTACAAAAGAATAGTAGGTCCAAATGAAATATATGCATCCACTCCCATTTCAAACATTGGCCTGCTGAGCATCCTTAAAACATTCTTGAAGCCTCTTCTGCTTCCTCTGCTGTTAAGTGCTCTCTCAATAGTGTACAGCTATTTCTACATGCAGCCAAAAATCAGGAACTATTAGATCAGGCGCAAAAAAACACGTTAGCTCATAGGCCTATGGGTGTTCTTCTAATGAAAAATAGCCATATACTAAACTCTTAAAATAAAGCTAAAATGAGAAATGTCTTTTGTCCATTTTTGCCCGGCTTCATTGCTCTGTTTGCAGAATTTACTCTGCTCTTTACAACATTGCAAATTTGTTCTCATGTTCATTGGTGGGTTAGTAGTAAGATGTGTGAGACAATAAAATTTATTTTATTTATCTGATTCTGTATGTTAGCTGAACAGAGAAGAGTCCAAAAGTGAAAAGAAACAAAGTAGAAGAGTCTCTTATAAGATCAATTTATACTGTTATTAGAAGGAAATATCACTGCGTATGAAATATTTAGCAATATTGCTAGGAGATTGCAAATTTGATCTACAGCACTAAAAAAATCGCTCTTACCTTAAATGAAAAAATATAAATGGAAAAGTCATATTTTTAGCATGAAAAATCGGAAAATAAAGAGAACGCTGAGCGCTGCTACCTTATTTATTCTCTTTGGCACAGGATGCAGGGGGAGCTGGGATGCCTTTAATGAAGAGATGGGAAATAGTGCTAGTCTATTGGATGGCGAGAATGCTGTGAGCGCAACGGAAAGACAGGACCCTTCTTTTTTTGACGCTCCTTTTTCTGCACATGACCCTTTATGGAATATGCGTTATTTTAACACAGTAGAGCCGTTAGCGCGCCAGGAAGAGCAGACAGCAGAGTATGCACCAGGACCGAGCACAGAAGGAGATTTTTATACGCTGACCAATATGGGAGAAAGTGTCCATAGGCCAGCATCAGGTATGAGGGAGGAATCTTCTAGTGCGCAACCTGAAAAAGAGCAAAGTTTTTTTAGTGAGGCATACGATAGACCTAGCACATCACAAGAGGAGTATAGGATGCATAATGGAGAGAATGATCTAATCTTTGTTTCCAAGGATCTCTCTAACGACGGTTATTTCCAAAATGACAGTGATATGATTCTTGATAATTTTGATGGAGAAGATCAAACAGCAAGCCGTCACAGCCAGCCTTTGCAGTGCGCAGACGGCTCCAATCCAGTTGGCAGTCCTTCTAGCAAAGAATGTGAGAGCCCTAGACAGATCAGAGGAAAAAAAAGAAAAATTGATGAGCCGGAAAATCCAGCAGACTATCCTCTCCTTCGATCTCTATTGGAGAAAAAAAAAGAAAAAAAGGAAACGCCACTAAAGAAAGTGTCGTATTCAGAATATCAGAAAAAAGAAGCTAAAAAGAGCTCCAAAGAAAGAGTCCGTACTGAAAGGGCCACAAAAATAAGGCTAGACCAGCTCGACATAGGGATATGGAATGAAAAAAGACTGACCAGCCTGAGAAGAAGAGGCTACAAGTCAAAACACAGAACAATATACAGCTTTAACACTTTTAACAAAAATATAACCACAGAGTTCAAGACAGAACTATTCCAAAAAAGACTCAGAAAAAGCATCGAAGACTTTTCAGCGCAGCTTTCATCAAACATAGAAAAGAACGCGCTCTGGTACTTCATTGCAAGCGGGTCTACAAATATAAC
>NW_026250342.1:0-10922 GCF_024244105.1 Nematocida minor | reverse complement strand
ATGCCATCTCAAAGCTTCCATTAATAGCATTTTTCAGTAAATAAGCATTTGCCTACTCTTGCAAAGCTATCTCAGCAGGCTATAACAGTAGCAAAACCTTCTGTGTGAACCTAAGTACTAAAATATTTTTGCAATTAAAATTTTTATATGGGTCATATGAAAGAAGTGAAACTGAAAATAAACGTGGAGGGAATGCTAGAAGCCTGCAAAGACATCAGCGCTGAAGAGTCTGAGGCGCTTCTTAAGTTTGACACGCCAAAAAGCCATGTGGTCATACTAGACCGCATGTTTAAAGACAACTTGGAAATAGAGGGAGGCCCTGACAGCAACGAAGAAAAAGAGAATATTTTGTACATATTTAAGAAGAGGCTCTTTCAATACTTTACATACAACCTATACGGGCATGCGGTTATGGAGATGCTATACGCTGCACTGAGGGCTAAAAAAGATGTGCTAATTGAAGTTCGGCTTGCCGCCTTGATTGGCGACATTATAAGCTCAAACTCTCTTATATACAGCCCTGGAAACGGGATATATATGCCAAGTGGCAAGAACGAGCCTGCAGAGGGTATATTGCGCCCTGATAACAGTCTTGATTTGCGCTCTAGGACATACACACTGGAGATTGACACTGCAAAGATTTCGAAGATGGAGGGCTTTCTCTGCTACAAGTCGGAGATCCTGAATAGAGACTTTTTTGAGTACATTGCTAAAACGCTGGATATAAGAGGCATGGATATAGGCAAGTTTGGAAAATATCTGCCAGAAGAAACATGCCACCCGCTGGATGAGCTGTACGCCACCCCGTACGAAAACAGCAGCATGCCTTTGGTGGACTACGGCCTCACCCTTATCCACGAAAAATATTACGAGATCAAAGACATACTTGAGAAAATAAAAATAAGAGAGCTGAATAATGACAACAGCGATTCAGAGGAGATATCCGGACAGATTAACGAGCTGTTTCCCTTCGAGGAGGACTTGAAAATAGTTTTTTCCATTGGCAAGCATCTGCAAAAAATAATCCATGAAAAGGCAGTATCCAACGGGATGCTCAGCGCGATGGAATACATGGCACATAGCACTGACCTCTTGGACAAGAAAAAGAAGCTGACAATAACTGCTGACTTAAGCGATTTTGTTAGAGACTACATAACTGGGAGAGAAGGCTTAGAGGAGAAGGTGCATGAAAGAAAAATAAAAGTGGACAGGAAGATCCAGACTCTGCACGCCTTGGAAAATATGAAAAAAGAACACAGCCGGACAGAAAAAGGAGAAAACAGAGAAGAGGTGATCAAAAAGCTAGACTCTGTTATCGACAGCCTGGAAACGGAAATATGCACACTGCTGTATAACAGAAGAAAAGAGTACTTGCAGATCAATAACATTCGCAATATTTCAAACTACCTATCTGGCATAAGCCCTGTGCAGCAAGAAGGCATACTCAGAAAGATGGAGGCGTTTGGAAAAACGCAGGGCATAGAAGTGGCAAGAGTGAAAAAACTCCTCTCAATAAAACTCACGCGCACAAACCTAGTTATAGTATTCATACTGTTCTGCGGCATGCTTATGCTGCTGTCAACAGTAGGCTCTAATCTAATGAGCGGAATAAAGTCTAACAGCTCTAACTAGCTGTTGAACCATAAAACACTACAAGATGAACCATAAACTACAGCTGAAGGCTAAAGTGCGAGGTCTTAAGATACATACAAAATAAACTGCGCCTAATCTTATGAGTATACTTCTGCTTTTTCTCGGGTTATTATGTTAAATACTGCTGCTATTCTCGGGCTATTCTCTAAAAGGCCTGCCTTCCTAGCCTTTGCTACAACATCTTACTATCTTTATCCACCTATGCCTACACTTTTTCTTTTAAAAGCAACTGCTAACAAAAGTAAAACTAAAAGTAAAATAAAAGTAAATTTCTACCTACTAGCTACTATACGCCTAGTATTTATTTTATTTTATTTTTCCATTTTATTTCATTTCAAATAAAAATAATCAATACAGTAGAACGACTGTCAACTAGCATATTTACGCGTGCTGCAACATCAAGCCGTTGATATACTAACTATTCTAAATATTTATAGTCTCTCTGCATGATCCATAAAAGTAAAAAACATCGTCGCATTGCTCCAACCAGGCTCTATTTATTTCTCTGAGGTAGCACTTTTCGGTTGTACAGCGAGATTAACACGTCAAGAACCTCGTTGTGTGTGCCTAGATTCGACTTGCTCTCGTTCACATTGCGGAACACTATGAAGTCTGTCTGCTGCTCTGGCCTTTCAGATACTGCCTCACACATCTCTCTGTGCAAGAGCTCTAGGTTTCTTTTTGCTCTGCACTGCGTGATATACTCTGTTTTCAGCTCGCTTCGCATTTTTGGCCTCTCGCTGCATTTATCTAGCGTTTTTAAATCTACTATCGCTTTCTCGGCTTTTTCAAGCATTTCCTCAGACTTTCTTATGTTTGCCTCAATTTTTACCTTATACTTCAAAGGATTCCATCTGCTCCTTCCAAGCCCGATCTGCCAGATGTGCATTTTTCTCGCCTGGCTGTCATGGCCGCTGCCTGCTGCATTTTCATTCCGCAGCCAAATGCCCTGCAGCTCGCTGTCTTTTTTGTGCTCCCTTGACTCCAGTGCCTCAACGAAACTATTGAACTTTTCTGCGTTTTCTTTTTCTTTGAAAGCGCTGTCCAGCACACAGTGCATGTACTCGTCCACGCCCACAGGCATTCGCACATACCACACGGCTTTAACTGTGCCGTCCTCTCTCGCAGCAGTTCTGCAGTCCATGACGTAGCAGTCTGCGCTCTTTTTCCTCTCTTTGTCCGGCACTATGTAAAAGTTGCTGTAGTACATGTGCAAATCGGAGAACTCGCTTCCCCGATAGTTGCCGTTGTACTTGTACTTGTCAGTCACTCTGTTCTCAAACCTCATTGAGTCTGTCTCCGTATGCTCTCCCTTCTTTTTGAAGGGCCCAAGCTCCGCCGCAGACTGCATCATGGGCGTGAGGAAGAGCGGTATGCAGATCCTGTCCTGCCCATGCGGGTACAGAGGCTTAAACTCTGCGAATGTAAACCTTGTCTTTGCCAGGTCCTCCGCAATGCGATAGAACACCACCTCATGGCCTGCTAAGTCTTTTATTGTCTTTTTTCTGTCTTTTTTCTTGACGTATGACCATTCTTTCGTGTCCTTTCTTACTTTAAATGCGTGTGTGTGGTTCGACTCTTCATTTGCACCGTACAGCACCTTTATGTACTTTACCACCTCGTCAATTGTGTGCACATAGTGCTCTTTCCCGTGCTTGTCTACGTACATGGGCATGCACAGTGTCCTGATCTGGTGTGTCGCATTGTCCACATAGTACACGTGGTAGTGCGCGTGCACAAAAGGCGAAATGCTCCACCTATTCATCTCTAATGAATATGTAGGCACTGGAGGCTTTGTATCTGGCCTATCCTGGGCTATGCTCACCACTTTCTCAAACTTTATGTACTTCTGGTTTTTTATCACGCACTTCCCTGAGAGAACGTACTCTTTTTCTGCACTAATCACCTCTGCTTTCTCGTAGAACTTTGCAAGAACTGCATACAGGTATCTGTACAAGTCAACAGCCACCAGGCCATCCAGGGACCTCTCTCCGCCGCACGGCCTTTCAAGATAGCTATAAATTGATACATACAGCCTGTGATCTGTTTTTTCCTCCGTGCGGAGATGTAATACCCTTTGCATTCTCAGCAGCACCTCTTGATAGCTTTTGTTTACACTTGGCTTGTCGGAAAGGTCCGTTTCTTTTATAAGGCTTTCACTGATGTTGGAAAAGTCCTGGTGCACTTCAGGCAGCGCTAGAATCATGTGCACTGCATGCACGAGTGGATGGTACTTCTTTTCAAGCTGGTTGACGACATTCAAACCCTCCAGCATAGAGTAGTTTAGCGCATAGTATTTTCGTATGTAGAAATCTCCCAGTGTCTCCTCCCACGTGTTTCTGTACTCGTCTTTCTTCACTCTCAGCGGCTGGTACTTTTCTATGTACGCTATCATGTCGTCAATTATGTTCGGGCGGTACCCCTCAATGCTCTTTACCATTTTTGTGTGAGGGCTCTCCTCGTTCTTGAGAAGCTCCTGCACCCCCAGTAGATCCCTGTACTTAGTGTTTATATACGTTGATTTGCTTGCAATGAAGTACCACATCGGGTTAAGTTTTATCAGAGGCACAATTTTTGTGACAAAGTCCTCAATGCTCTTTCCAAGGCTTGTCTTGTATGATCTTGTTTGTATTCTCCATTTCTTGTATCCGTTGAGGTTGTCGCGTGTATAGACTGTCTTGTGGTTCTCTTTGTGGCACTTTCTCCTTCTGTTCCCCAGCCTTAGTTCCATGTCATTCCATAGATTGATGTTAAGACGGTCTATGTTTTTCCCGCTTCTTCTTTCCACTACGCGCTGCGTTGTTTGGTATCTCTGAACAGGCTGCTGCTCTTCATTCTCTGACAAAGTCTCAATGGCATCCTCGCTTAGCTGTTCGATATCATCTTCTTTTGGCGCATCATCTGTCTTTTGTCTTTTATTCGCTGGCATAACTTCGTGAGAGGGCGGGCTTACTGGACTGTTTATTTCACGCTCTTTTCTTTTTTCTCCTATAGACAGCCTATCAGCCTTCATGGAGTATTCAGAGGTGTGCTTGATCACACTCGGTCTCTCTTTGCACTGCCCAGATTCATCAGGCTTCTGCACCGCTCTTCTTGTTGTGCCAGCACAGCTTTCATTATGGGCTGAGCTATTACCTGAGGTGCTTGGCACAGTATAGACGTGACCTAGGTACTCTATGTCACTGCTTTCGTCGCTTTCGCTTCTAGAAAGACCAATTACACTACTGTCTTGCCAATTGTAAGCTGCACTGCTTCCCCTGCACTGTGCAAGGAAAAGAGCAAGGCCTGCACCTGCCAACATTTTCGTCAGTTTCCTGTTTTTCATTTACCTAAAAAATTATTTTTGCTACTTATAGGGTCTAGCCAAGCAAGAGCTTTTTTAGCATGTGCATTATTGCTACGCTGCTCTTGCATTCGCCATACATCACAACACTGAGTTTATATCGTACAAAAATATGCACTGAGTTTACATCGTACAATAACGAAATGAATAGTGTCCACTGAGCTGTCTTATGCGAAACAGCAAAAAATGCTTGGCATTTCACTGAGCGGGAGACTCTTTGAAAAGTCTGCATTGAGTGCTATTAGTATGCGCTTGCGTGTATTTACTTAATCACTGGACAGGCGCAACCAATAGATGTCTAGATTAACGCACGGTAAATACAACAGCTAATAATAAGTGTTTGATAAGACAATTGGACACTCTCATAAACTGTGCCAATAAGCTGCGATAGGAGCACCAACCATCGCACAGCACTCATGCATTTATACTTTTGTAATTAAAAGTTTTGTAGCAATCACATGAAAGAAGTCAAATTCAAGATAGATGCAAGCAAAATAGTGCAAGCATGCCATTCTATCACAAACTCTAGTTTAGACACCAGAGCAAATACTCCGATAGTTCACATGGCCATACTAGAGCATATACTCAGCAAGAGTCTAGAAATAGAGAGCAGCCAGTATAGCGATAAAGAAAGGAGAACTATCTTAAAGATAATCAAGAATAGGATGTACGAGTACTTTTTGTACAACAGAAATGTAGCAGGCATTGTGCGTAGTTTGCACTGCGCATTGAATAGGAGAGACAGCGGGTCTATTAAAAGCAAGACCATTCTTCTAATCAACGAAGTCATAGCACCAAACACGTTTATATACAGCCCAGAGCATGGAATTCGCAGACGGGTTGGCAGAAATGAAAAGCTGGATAGCATAGACCCAGACGATAGCAGCGCTGACCTAAGCGCTAGAATATGCACCCTAGAAATTGATGCTGCAGGCTTTTCCGGCCTAGAGGGCATCCTCCAGCTTACCTCAGAGAGTCTGGACAGAGAGAGCCTTTTGTATACTGCTTGCTTAATGTACTCGATAGGCACGCATAAACTAAAAAAGATCATGCACATAGAGGAATGCTACACTCTCAGCGATTTATACACTCTAAATAAAGACACTGGCGTGCCACTAGTAGACTACGGGCTGAGGCTTCTTTTTAAGAAATACTATGCTCTTGAAGACTTGGCCAGGAAGATCAAAGCAATGGGGAGAGCTCCTAGCAGCACCCCACAGATAGCTGAACAAATCAGCGAGGTATTTAGCCCTGAGGACCTGAAAATAATCATCTCTATCAAGAATAATCTAGAAAACATCAAATACGAGAAAAGGCTGCAGAACTGCATGGCCAAAACACTGGAATACATGCAAAATAGCACAAATCTCTTGGAGGGAGTAGATGGATCAAAAACGCTAAGGATAAAATTAAGCTTGAGTGATTTTTATGCAAAGTATGTGGCCAGCACAAAATTAGAAAAGCTGATACAGACGAAAAGAGGCAAATTGCACAAAGAGATAGAAACAAAGACTCAGGCTTTACGTGAAGAAAAGGCACAGTACAAAGCAGTGAGAGCAGATTTGCAAGACCCAATAGACAAGCCCCGCCTTCACTCTGAGAGCTACAGCCAAACACAAGAAGAAAAGAGCAAAGAGACAGAAAACAAAAGATGCGCTATCAACAAGATGCAAAATGAAATATATTTGCTGAAATGCGCGAGCAAAAAAGAAAACATGCAGTCCAATAACATTCGCGTTCTTCTGCGCACCCTGCGCTTTTTACCCACAATGGATCCAAGCCAGAAAATACACGTGTTCAATAAGATAGAAGAGTTTGGAAGAGCACACGATATAGAGATAAAAGCAGTGCGGTACGCCTTCGCAACAAAACACACGCGAGCACAGATATTTAGAATCTTCATCATATCTTTCACTATTTACATAATAGTAGCATCGATATTGCTGTGGATTAGATTCAAAAAATAAATAAAACCTGCTCATACCAAATCAGCTATTGCCCATGCAAAAGCATCCTAGCATGCAATACAGCATGCTAAGAAACACTAAGGAGCTGTGCCATCTTGAGAGTCTTTTTACAGCCAGTTATTATCCAAATAAAGTGCGCTCAAGTTTAAATATAGCAATTGCTATATTGGTACTTGTTTTTGGATGTTTTTGAGGCATGCTCTTGCACAGATGTCTGTCCATTCTGCCTGTGCTTACGGCAACTCTGTCACCATATTTATTTAAGGGCATCTTTGTTTTCCTTTCACTATTTTAGTTACTGGCGGTGCAAATAAAAATAAAAGTAAAGCTCTACCTATTCACATACACTTAATATTTATTTTATTTTTTTATTTCATTTCATTTTGTTCTAAACATATCCTCTATGGCACACCTACACACCAAATAGTTTGTACATGCCTGCACAAGCGAAGACATTTTAACAAGTCAACAAGTGTCTATTCCTTGACATACGAAGAGAGGCCTAAATGAAACTAGAAAGCTGCTACTCCACTGGCTGTTCTATCCATTCGCTTGCTACCGTTAAAATTACTAGCAGAAGGAAGCAATAACACACTGTAGCTTAGCCAAACTCTATTTATTCTCCAACCCCTCTTACTTATTATAGGTCGAGATCAAAACATCAAGAATCTCGTTGTGCGCGCCCAGATTGGACTTGCTCTCGTTCACATTGCGAAACACGATGAGCTCTGTCTGCTCGTTAGGTCTTTCAGATATTACTGCTTCAAAAAGCTCTTTGTCAAAGGCTTTTTGTTTGCTCTTTCCTTTCCCTTTTGCGGTATCATTTATGCTTTTTTTAACGGCCATCTTCACCTTTTTACCGTCTTTTTCTACTGCTTCTAAGTCTGTTTCTTTTTCTTTTGTATTTTCTGCCTTCATCTTAATTGCGTCTAGATACTTTTTAGTCTCTTGCTTATTCTCATCGATGTTCACCACCCAAGCATACACTCTTTCTGTCTGGCCTTCTGGCGCGCTGTCTGCTATATCTCTATTTTTCAGCCATATGCCATGCAGCTTGCTGTCTTTGTTGTACTTCCTTGACTCTAGCACATCAATAAAACCACTGAGCTCTTTTGAGTCTGCTTTTTCCTTGAAAGCGCCATCTAGCAGACAGTGTGTATACGCATTTGCACCGTCCGTCACATTCACGTACCACACAGCTTTGGTGGGGTTGTCTGCCTGCGAAACAATCTGGTAGTCCATGGCATAGCAGTCAAAAGTCCGCTGCTTTTCCGTGTTTAAGAGGATATGCAGATTGCTGTAGTACGCGTATGTGTCTGAGTATTCATCGCCAGTATACTTCTGGCTGTATATGTACACGTCAGGCACTCTATCTACGAACTCCATCGATTCTATCTCTGCGTGCTCTCTTTTCTTGCTAAAAGGCCCCAGCTCCACAGCAGAGCGCATCAGAGGAGTAAGGAACAGCGGTATGGAAATAGCATCCTCTTCTTGAGGACACAGCGGCCAAAACTCTGCAAAAGTGCACCTTGCCATTTCTGCGCGCTCCTCAATGCGATAGAAGACCACCTCGTACCCTGCCAGATCTTTCACTGTTTTGCCTCTCTCCGCTTCGTTAATGTACGTCCACTTTCTGGTGCCTTTTTTCACTTTGAAAGGATGTACACCATCCAAATGCCCATTTACCCCATACAGCACTTTTATATGGCTTATCATCTCGTCAATTGTGTGCAGATAGTGCTCTGTTCCGCTCTCGTCTACATGTACGGGCATGCACAGCATTCTGGAGCGATGTGCTGTGTTGTCCACATAGTAAATGTGATAGTGCAGTTTTACATCAGGCGAAATATCCCACTTGTTCATCTCAAACAAGTATGCATGCCTGCAGACGTCTTTAAAAGAGCTGTCCGATACTGGCCCTAGGATTGTCTCGCATCTAATATACTTCTGGTGCTTTATAGCGCACTTGCCCAGCAAAATATACTGTTTCTCGTCAAAGACTTTTGCCTTCTCGTAGAACTCTGCAAGGATTATGTACACGCCCCTGTACAGCTCAGACACAGTTGGCTCGCTCTGTGTATTTTTCCTGTACATGCTCTCCAGAGCGCTTTGTATATTTTCGTATGCGTTTTCTGTTTTTTTATTATTTTCTTCTGCCTCCTTTGCCAGTGTGCATATGGCCAATAGGACCTTCTGAGACTCTGCATTTATGGATGGATCCTGTGAGATGTTGGTGTCTTTTACAAGCTTTTCGCTGATGGTGGAAAAGTCCTGGTGCACCTCAGGCAGTGCTAGAATCATGCGCATAGCATAGACCAACGGAGAGAGCCTCCCCTCTGTCGGGCTGAGTCTGTTCTGGTACAGGATTATAGAGTAGTTCAGCTCGAGGCCTTTTCGGACATATGCATCCCCCAAGGTTTCATTCCACACAGTCGGAGGGAGCCTTACACTAGTCCTCAACGGCCTATGCTTTCTTGTGTACTCTACCAGATCCTCAACCACTCCAGGATAGTATCCATCAAAAGCCATCAGCATTTTCTTATATGCACTGCCCCCCTCGCTTTTAAAAAGCTCCAGCAGCCCCAGCAAATCCTTGTACTTTGTGGCTATATTCGTAGTTCTGCTTGCAATGAAGTAAAAAAACGCACTCTTGTCTATCTCTGGTACAATCATTGCAGAGAACTCCTGAATGTCCTTTCTGAGCTTTTCTTGATACACCCTGGATGTTATTTCTGCGGTCATATACGCATCGAATCTGCTGTTTTCGTGTCTGTACATCGTTTTGTGGAATGTTTTATAGCTCGCTTTTCTTGTATTGGTTAGCCTTGTATCGTTCCACAGTTTTACGTTCAGGTTATCTATTCTTTTTCCTTCTTTCTTCTTTTTTTTGTCCTTCTGTGCTACTCGGCGTATAGGACATGCCTCCAAGCCGTCCTCTTCGCTTGCTTTTCTCTTCTCTCCCACAGCTGACACAGAGCCACTATATTCCTTGCTAGATGCGTTCTCATCCACACAAGGTTGCACTATGTGCTGTAGCGGTGCTACAAGGTATTCGTTTATCATGTCGCTTATATTCTCGGAAACCTCTAGTTTTTTATCGCAGAAGAAGCTGTCCACATCTACCTCAAAACCATCAAAATCTGAGCTCTTTTCACCTACCGCTCTACCTCCTCTAGAAAGATCGGCAGTACTTTCTGCTTCATTAAAGGCGTTTATGCTTGCATAGGGCTGTGCTGTAGACTGCTGCTGCTCTCTGCCCTCTTCGCTCTGCTTTTCTGTTCTCGGCAGCTGTTCAAAGGGCATGCACCCATTCTGAGCCGAGCCATATGTGTATGGATCAATAGAAGAGAAGCCCACACTGTCTACTATACCCGACTGCCCTGATGTACTAGGCACGCCATGCATTGGATCCAAGGGATGTGCAAAAGCACTGGATTCTGCTATAAAGGGATATATCTGAACGGAATGATATTCTACAGCATTATCTGTGTTAAAACTCTGTTCACCGTATCCATTATATAGCAAACCATCTGTAGAGTCTTGGAAAAAAGAAGAAAGATGTAAGCTATCAGTGCTGTGTATATCTTGGCCCCTTGACGTGCCAGGCATATTCTGCGCCAGGCCAAAAGGATGCAGATGCACACTATTTTCGGCCATATACGGCTCAGCGCAGGCATACTGGTCTGCCATATTATCTACTGCAGCAACGCTCGCGCTATGTCCGCTTAAGAAAAAACTATTAGGAGGGGCTATGAAAGATGAAGCATAAAAACCTGCTGCCGCATCTTCTGCAGCCTGTTCTCCTACGTACGGATATACACCGGTGTATATCTCATCACTAAGGGGGTTCCCGCTGCCTCTGCACTTTGTAGCGAAGAAGGTAAGCACTATGCCTACTGCATCTAGTATTTTCTTTAGTTCCTGATTTTTCATGCTAAAAATATCATTTTTTTATTTAT
>NW_026250318.1:0-3883 GCF_024244105.1 Nematocida minor | reverse complement strand
AAAACTATGTAGAACAAAATCAATCCTGCAAAAGCTATAAGAATAATTACGACAAGAAACAGAAAACAGCTATAGAGTCTTGTAGAACACTTTCCAAGGCCGTCTCCATTGCTTTCTGTCTCATGAAATGTAACTCCATTTGGACTTTCGCCATTTATCATTCTTACCTGCGCCTCAGTCCTTGGCCTCCTCTGTTTCCTCAGAAGGTCGCTTACTGGCTTTACCAAGTGCACCATGTTCCACATGCTGTGCTAAGTGGCAAGGCGTATTTATGCTTTTCAGAGAATGATTTATCAATAGTGCTCTTAATTATTCAGAAGATCATTAAGATAGCCATGGAAGTAGAGTGAATGAAAAATCATTGCTGGAAGAAATGGTTAGAAAGAAAAACAGAAGAAGTAGTAGAAAAACAGAGGACGAAAGAAGAAATAAACAAATCAAACAGTGAAATAGAAAATAGGTCTTGTAAAAATAGAGGATAGTAGAACAGTCATCTTGCTCTGTAGTAGTGGCAAAGCTAGTAAGTATTACAAGACAGTTAGAACTACTTTCAGTTTTAATTTTAATTATGCTTCTAGCTTGCTGTCCTATCTTTGAATATTAAGTAGTTTTTATTGATTATTTTGATGCCCTATCTGCTACTGCTGTTGATTACAAATGCTCTACTTCTTGGCCAGTGTGAAAATGGTTCATCTTTTGTATCATTTATTGGTTAATATTTGGACACTCTTATTCTTGGCGACAGAAGATTTTCTTGAAATATTAGCACAAATACTAGAGCCACTACCACTGCACCTATTACGAATTTCAGTCTATGTTTTTCTTCTATAAGGAATTCGTTATCTTTTTTTTCTTTTAATTTAGACGCGTCCATATCTAGCACATAGTCTTTATCGTTTATATGGGTTGAACTTGTTGCTATGCTTGCTCCTGCGGTGTTCATTCCTAGACAATTCTAAAAATAAATTATTCTTTTTACAGAGCATTCTATCAGATGATGCAATGCTATACATGCTATATTGTAGCAAATATCTTGAGATAGTTCGTTAATTAATCTTGAGAAGGAAAATAAACCATCCATCAGATGACAGTTACAAGAATAACAACAATTTATCGGCCAGCTGTTTTATTGAGAGTGTTTTTGTTTTTGCTCTCTAGAACTGTGTATCTTAAGATAACAGCTGTAACAAGTGCTATAAGAATACCACAATATAGTAGCTTTGATTTTATCATGCGTTTTATAAATTTTTTTGTTCTTCCTTCTCGGGAGGGGATATAACTAAAAGTAGGATAATCTTCTATTTCGTCTGCTTTTAGATCTAAATAGGCATCATTTATACCTCGAATTGTTGTTTTATTAGGCTGTTCATTTCTTTCTTTTTCTACTGAGCCGTAGTTGTATTTGTTATTTTTATTTTTGGGGATAGGGATGGGTGTGGATCTTCTTGGCATTCTGAAGAAGTTTGGTGCAGAGTTGGGCTGGCTATAGATATAGTTAGATGTTCCTGCACTGAGCTCTCTGTTTATTGAGGTTTTTACTTCTAATTTATTTTTATGTGCAGAGAATAATCAATAATATCTGATCAGAGTAGCAAATTTACTTTTTACTTTTATTTGAGTTCTATATTGTTATTAGCAATGCAAAGTTAAATTAAAACACAGCAAAATCAAACGATAGATGGACATTAAGTACCCGATAGAGAGCATTTGATGTACCAGGAAAGATAGTGATATATTGTCTATTCCTGCTGCTGTTTTGCTGTCACTTAATTATTCTCTAGATGGTGTGGCTACTGTTTTTTGTGCGAAACATGGCTTTCCTTGAGCGCGGTCATATTGAAAGACGTTGGTTTTGTTTTTATCTTCAGAAGATTCAGGAAGTTGTTCAGGTTTGCCTTGAAGAGCGGGCTGATGTTTGGAAACACTTTGAATACGTCTTCTGGCGATGCGGGCTGTGTTTTTATGAACATAGCCAGCTGTCTGTCAGTCATGAGGAACTGCGGGCTCTCGTCCTCTTCTTTTGCGATGAAGTCTCGGAGCAGGAATATTTTCAAAAACGACTCATTCATTTCCACGCCGTATTTATTGCAGAATTCCTCTGGGTCTGTTTTTGTCTTCTCCTCTTCGCATGTATTCCTGTACTTATCAACAAACTCCTCTTGTGTCGTATTTCTAGCGAGTTCTGCTGCGATTTCCAAGAGGTATCCAACTCCTGTCTCCAACTCACTGAGTATCTCCTGGGATATAGGCTTGTATCTCCAGTCGACCAAATGAAACTGTTTTTTGACGATATTTCCAGTTATTTCGCAAATAGCCGAGTGCAAGCTGTTTATGTGCGCAGGCATCCCGTGCATGTTCATAATGTCCACTGTGCTTTTTATTGTGTACTTTAAATCTTTTCTCAGCCATTCTGTTTTCTTTTTCTCTTTGTAGAATACTTTTACAATGCTCTCTACGTCCCAGAAAGTCAGCAGTTTAGAGTGGTTACGAAGTGCTATCATATCGAAGAGAAAGATGGAATCATGTGTAGACACTTGGATGTAGCACGTAAATCCATTGTAGCTCCTGAAGGTGTGCTTCTTCGCATCTACTCCGATCACGTTCTGCTGCAATATCAGACTATTTGCCATCTTGCAGTCTTCCTCGGTGGAAATGTACTGTACATTCTTTTTCTCTGGTGTTTCATGGAGAGAGAGAAGGGAAGAGTGCAGGAAAGAGAGCGTGTTTCTAAATGTTTCGTCACTTTCAGCAGTGCTACCCTGATTTAATGGAATTTCTGCAGGCAGTGTGTGTTTTTCCGTTGTTTTTGTTTCTTCTACCGAATAATTATTCCTTCTTCTGTCTTTGAAGTTGATCTGCGGCCTGGGGATGTTCTTGGAGAGAATGAAGTTTTTATTTTCTATTTTCAGAAGAATGGTTTTCTGCGGGGGAAGAATGCTTTCTTCCGTTATTTTCAAGTTGGCGCATACTTTGTGGATGTCTTCGCAAATATTTTCCACTTCTTGCAAAAGAGAGAAGGAGTCAGTTTGCAGAGTGTTTTCTATTTCTTGTATTAACTGTCTGCAGTGCTCTGTTTTTTCTCTGAGCTCATTTTCTGGTATAATCAGCTTTTCCTGCTGGATTATGCTGCTGTATTTAGTAAGTGTCTTGGAGAGTCTGTCTGTGGCCTGTGTAAGAAACATAAATAATTCTTTTTTTGCGAATAAATAGGAAGAGAGAGAAAAGTATCATATTAATTTTAATTTCGAATAAAGCCGGGAATGAAAATAAATTATTCTCGGGTTAACATGGAACAACTTGGCTTCCATTTTATTTTGGAATGGCAGCTGATAGATAAAAATAGATCTAGAGAAGAAACAGAGGGTAAAAGTAAGTCAAAGAACAAAATGAAAAGTAGATGAAGAATATCTTTACAGTGTAATAAATTCAATCAGCAGATCAATAGCTATAATGTTTGTGTATAAGCCACAGACCGCAGAGACTAAAGAAGTACTATGAACTTCTTTCTAGAAATAAAAACGAAAATATAACCAGAAAATATTTTAATTTTATTATGATCTCGCGAAAGATACTCCTGAAACAAGTACTGATCATAGGAGCAGTTGCTCTGGCTTATTTACAAGTGGCCAGATGCTTGCCAGAGGACAGGTATGAACATTGGTATAATATAGAACACTTTTGGAACAAAAAGATAAGCTATATCGATGAACAAGTTAAAATTCGTGCAGAGTTTCTTGAGAGAGCAGAGTCTATTGTCAACTCTGAGAAAATGGGATTAAATTTTAATGCTGGTGATTACATAGAGAAAGGAAAAGAAATTATGCCAGAAATAAAAGACGATTTAGAGTCTATTAAAACAGATTTTAAGCTGCTCAAAGACTTA